>NC_090734.1:68475314-68492814 GCF_036898095.1 Palaemon carinicauda
GCTCCTCCAAAAATGACATACTGTACATGTTAAATAGGGCACCCTGATCTAGTGAGGCGAACTGTAGGCGGGTTATCTGGCAGGAGATAAGCAGGTTTTAGACGATCAATCGAGACCCAGTCTTCTTTGCCATGAAGGTTTAGTAGGAATGCTTTTGGATTGCGTCGGATCACAAGGAAAGGGCCCGTGTAAGGGGACGTTAGCGGTGGCTTGCTAGTGTCGTTGCATAGGAAGACGTGGGTTGCACAGTGCAAGTCTGTCGGTATGTGATGCTTCACTTGGGGCTTGTAAGTCTGGCAACATGGTGTAAATTTTCCCACGACGTGACGTATGTGCTGGAGATCGCCGGAGGAGGTTGCAGAAGGAAAAAATTCGGCAGGGACGACCAAAGGGTAGCCATACACCATTTCAGCTGCTGAGACGTCCAGGGCGTCTTTAGGAGTGGTCCCTAGTCCCAGGAGGACCCAGGGAAGCTGAGTAAACCAGTTGGAGTCCTTGCAGCGGGATATCAAAGCTGCTCAAAGGGTGCGATGAAAACGTTCAACCATTCCGTTGGCAGCGAGGTTGTAGGCAGTTGTCTGATGTAGGGTGATGCCCAGGAGATTTGCTAATGATGTCCACAATTGAGAGGTGAAAGTGGTACCCCTGTCAAAAGTGATATGCTCTGGGATACCAAATCTTGCAATCCATCCTGAGAATAAGGCAGATGTACATGAGGCGGATATTGCAGTTTCCATGGGAATGGCTTCAGGCCAATGAGTGGAGTGGTTGATGATGGTAAACAGGTAACGATGTCCTTGTGATGTGGGTAGGGGGCCTACAACGTCGACGTGAATGTAGGGGAAATGACGCTGAAGTTGAAGAAAGGTGCCCACTCCTGAATCCGTATGTCGATGTACTCTGGAAGTTTGGCAAGCAGTACAGGTGCAGACCCAATCCTTAGCATCCTTTGTAATGCCATGCCAAATGATCTTCATCTTCAGCAGCTGTGCAGTAGAACGGCGCGATGGATGTGAAAGGCCGTGAATGAAATCAAACACTTGTCGGCACATGGGAGCAGGGATCCAGGGTTGCAGTCTACCAGTACTGACATCACTGAGGAGGGTGGTGCAGGATGTCCTACATGCTTGACACTCGGGATCCTGTTGTTGGGCTTCAGCCAAGGCATTGTAATCCAATCCCAGTTGAACGTCGGCCAATGTGTTTCTTGATAGGGCATCGGCAACGGGATTAATTTTCCCAGGGACGTATAGAAGGGTGCAATTGTAATCAGCCACGGTAGAGAGATGTCGGCGTTGACGGGTGGATCAGGCGTCAGACTGTCGAGTGAAGGCTTGCTCCAGAGGCATGTGGTCTGTGCGAATGACAAAGGGCCTACCTTCTAAGAAATGGCGAAAGTGACGGACAGCCAAGTGCACCGCCAGCAGTTTGCGATTGAAGGTAGGATAACCCGATTCTGCTTTGGACAGTTTTCTGCTGAAGAAGGCCAATGGGTGGGGTAAGCCGTTGACCACCTGTTCGAGTACTGCACCAATAGCGACGTCGCTGGCATCGGTGGAGAGAAGGAGAAGGGCATGTGAGACGGGAAAAGTGAGAGCAGCAGCGGTTGATAGGGGATTCTTTGCGTGGCAGAAGGCCCCTTCTTGAAGGGGGCCCCACTTCAGGTCTTTTCGTTACGCCTCGTAGAGGGGAGCAAGAGGGCTGGCAAAGGCTGCCACAAAACGGTGATAATAGTTGATCATGCCCAAGAATTCCTGCAGTGCTTTGACGGTCGAGGGCGTGGGGAAGTTCTGAACGGCTGTTACCTTCTCAGGGAGGGGATGGACTCCTTCAAGAGTGATGTGGTGCCCTAAGAATGACACTTCGTTGGCGTCAAAGGTACACTTGTCGTACCGGACTGCAAGGCCGTTTTGTTGCAGGTGGTCGAGCACGATGCGCAGGTGACGGAGGTGTTCGTCTTTTGAGGAAAAGAACACAGGTATGTCGTCCACGTAACATACACAGAAGTGGAGGTCCCCTGAGATGCCATCCATGAGATTTTGAAAAGTTGCCCCAGCATTAAGAAGGCCAAAACAGGAGTAATTGAAGGTGTGTGTACCGAAGGGAGTGGTGATGGCGATCTTGGGGATTTCTTTTGGGTTCATAGGCACCTGATAATACCCCTTCAGCAGGTCGAGCGTGGAGAAAACCTTCGCTTTATGCAGGTAGGAGGTCATGTCGGCGATGTTTGGGAGGGGGTAGTGATCCAGTTCTGTTTGCATGTTCAGGCGCCTGTAATCCCCACTCGGACGAAGCTTTCTTCAGAACGATGTGGAAGGGTGACGACCATGGGCTGGAGGCCTTTTAGCAAAGGCCCTTTTCTTCCAATTGGGCGAATGTCTGTTTGGCAGCTACCAATCGATCCGGTGCCAGACGTCTGAATTTGGCGAACACTTGGGGTCCCGTTGTCTTGATATGGTAATAGATACCATATTTGGCAGGAGCTGTGGGCATGTGGCAAAGTTCTGGACGGAAAACTTTCGGGTATGACATGAGGAGGTGGGCGTAGCCATCTGTGGGTGCGCTGATGGGGAGAGTGAGGTTGGAGGAGGCGGGTTGAAGAAGTGTTGACAAGTTCATATGAGTCTGCATTAACCAATTGTCGGTGGGTGACATCAACCAGGAGGTGGAAATGAGAGAGGAAATCCGCACCGAGGATTGGCAATGTGACGTCAGCAACGAGACACTTCCAATTAAATTTGCCATTTCCAACCGATAATTTGAGGTTCTCGTAACCGTAGGCGGGTATCGCAGATCCGTTGGCAGCTACAAGGCGGACGTCGGTAGACTTAGACAGACTACGTCGTGTCCTGAAGAGTTCCCTTGGCAAAAGAGAATGACAAGCACCCATGTCTACCAAAAATCGCACGCCCGTTCCTGCATCATGTAAAATGAAAAGATTAGAAACACAGGAGGCCATCGCCTTGAGCGATGGCCTACTTACGCGTTTCTTGGCCACTGACAATCCTTGGCACATTTCTTAGCGGCAGCCCCGAATCTGGATTGGTAGTAGCAAAACTGCGGCCGATGGGCGGCATTAAGTGGCTGTAGAAGTCATTGGTTGGGGCGCGAGTGAGTGGTGAGTGATGGGTGGCTTTGTCGCCGCTGCGGCACGTCACGGGGTAGGCGTGTGTGTCCTATGACATTCAGGTCAGCTTCGGTTGACGTTGAATAGGTGTGCTCTTCATCAGGAGTGGAGGCGTTGATGGAGGTCATGAAGGTCGTGAAGTGGCTGTCCATAAGGGCGTCGGCTTTGGTCATCTAGTCCTTTATTGGTATAGTATCGACATCGGGTATGGCAGCGCGTACAGGTTCAGGTAAACGGCATACCAAAAGGGCACAAAGTAGGTTCACCTCACGAGCCATCTGTGGCAGGTTGCAGGCGAGCAATACTGGTCATTTCCCTGAGGGCGAGCGAAGCCGTTTGGTCGCCCAACGGATGTTGAGAGAGCTGAATAAGCTTTGCTATACGAACAGCTGTTGACAGCGAGTACTGCTGCAGAAGGTATGTTTTGAGGGCGTGATATGCTATTGGGGTGTCTCCTTGTTCACAAAACCTGTCGGAGATTTCTGGGAAGGTGTCCTCGGGTATCGCCGCAAGAACATAATCTGCTTTGGTGGTTGAGCGAGTCCCGCCCTTGATGCAGAACTGGACTTCTGCGAGCTGAAACCAAGCAAATGCCTCTCCGCTGGCGAACAACGAAAGTTTCAATGGGGCGGCGCCAACTTCCGTGGAGTCTTCCATAGTAACAGTGAGGGGGGGGAGGCGGGAGGAGCGAGTCGACTTCCAGGGTTACCAATGTGAGGGGCCAAGAGTAGGCTGTCACTCAAAGGTGAGATGAAAGCAACTGAGTACTTTATCATAGACACATCGAGTATATATACACTCTGGGTCCCAGCAAGGTCACAAAATGGTTCCCATCCTTTTGAGCGAAGTTTATAACAGCGAAATCATTTTGAACGAAGTTATTTTGAGCGAAGACATTTTGAACGAAACTTTAAGAGCGATTGACAATTTCAACGAAGGTTGATTTTAAGCGATTGTAACTAATGGTTGTTAACTCAATTTACTGCGATTGTAACTAATGGTTGTTAACTAAAATGGTCGTTAATAATATAATACTTGAATGGTTATTGAAGATATGCATATCACTTCGTTTTCTTAACTTGGAAATTTCGATTATGTAATCTTTTCTTAGAAACATTTGAAAGTAACCCATCATGGATATTATACTTTCTAGTCGCGGCAAAAACAAAATAGCATATAAAGGTTATATCTATAGAAAAGATAAAGATACTCAAACGACCATTTCATGGCGTTGTGAAGTGAAAGGTTGTAAAGGACGCCTGAGTACTACACTGGAATATGAAAGTGATAGAAATTGCTCCGAGAAAGGCGAACACTTGCATGCACCTGATGTTGTTAAAGTTGGCGAAGAAATGGTTAAAAAAAAAAAGTCCTAAAAGCTGCTGCAACAACACATGATCCACCAAGGCGATTACTTCAAGATGCTATCGCTGGTCTATCAGATGAACTTGCTGCCAAGATTGGATCTGGGGCGAAATTGAAGAGTAGCATATCTAGGAAGCGAAGAATTATGGGAAACTACCCTCCACCCCCTCTATCAGCTGCATCCATTGTTATACCGGAATCCTTGCAGTTAACTTTTACGGGCGAGTTTTTATTTTCGGCACTAATGAAATTCTTGCTTGGTTGAGAAAAAATCGACACTTGTTAGCTGATGGAACATTCAAAACGTCTCCAAGTATTTTCTTACAAATGATTACAGTACATGTATTGATAAAGGATAATGTAATACCTTGTGTATATGTTTTAATCACGAATAAATGTGAAGAAAGTTACAAATTAGTTTTCAACAAGTTGAAATCCCTAGAGCCTTTAGTAGATCCTATCTCAGTTTTGATAGACTTCGAAATTGCGTCAAAAAATGCAATAGCAAGCATATTCCCACGCGCAAACATATCAGGATGTTTCTTTCATTTAGGGCAGTGTGTGTGGAGAAAAATAATCAATGTGGGGCTGAGAGAAAAATATGTGAACAAAGTAAATGTTTGGACGATCAAAAAATATTTTTTTTCTTTTTTTTACACACACACACACACACACACACATATATATATATATATATATATATATATATATATATATATATATATATATATTTTTTCATCATATTCCACAATTTGACTTCGTCCAAATAGACTTCGCTCAATTCATCTTGTGAAAACTGTCCAAAGTTCGCTCAAACTGACATCGCTTAATGAGCATCGCTCAAAATGCACAAAATGTAAGTTCGCTAAAAAGGACTTCGGCGAACGTGACATCGCTCAAATGAATGGACACGTCAAAAAATACAAAAATACAACATGCTATATCCTGTCCAACCGGCAACCAGTTCTGTTAACAGTTAAAAATGAGAAATATGCAGACATGTTGTTGCAAGTTGCTGTCAGTGCGAGGGGAGAGCGAAGATACAAAACGGATTTTGAAGCGAAGCGAAAAATCTATTTTTGGGTGAGGTAGCCATGTCGTCCTGATGGAAGTTCCTTCATTAGTAGTTTCCTAGGTATATTTGACTACAGTGATATATCCCAGAGAATTTACCAAAGGTATCCTGAATTCTAACTCCTGGAGCGACTATCCCTTAACAAGGGATATCGCGTAATATCAGAGGACGTATTCTTGACACGTCTCATAACTATCTACACCCCTAATAGCGTTTCCGCTTCGAGGGGAAAAGTGGCAAGAATATAGGAGAGTTGTTAAAAAGGCGACACTCCTACTGTACTGTGAATAGTGCGCCAAATCGCTACCGCGCGACACCACCAACCCATTCTTTGTAGCTTTGTAGGTGTTGCAGATACAGTACCATAGGGAGGGATTCATTACCCTTTTGTCAAAAAGAGGGTGGGTCTATCAGGACGACATGGCTACCTCACCCAAAAATAGATTTTTCGCTTCGCTTCAAAATACGTTTTTTGGGCTCAGGCCATGTCGTCCTGATGGAAGTTTACCAGAGCATTAATGTATCTGTGGATTTTCAATAGTGCCGTTTATCTCGAGATAAATGTTTCCTATTTGGTCATCTGGACCTAGAGACACTTGATGTTACCGTGATACATCAATCAACTGATCATAAACTATGTCAGTTCTTCCCGCCCCCTACAGGGAAGAGTCTGGATAGACTCTAGGAAAAAACCCGAAGATTGTGAGTTCAAGGAACAATCTACCAAACAGTTTGTATATTAGTGTCAACATATACATAAAGTATAGTTTTTACTTAGATAGTATAGATCTGTATAGGTTACTGATACCTCCCGAGTCTGGCTGTAAAGAGACAGACAGGTTTATATACGTGTAGGAAACCTTAGATCAGTATGATACACAGTTTAGTACAATCAGTTTTTACCTGTTTGCTTGGAACAGTCTTAGCCTTAGTTCCCCAATATTTTCTTAAATATTAAAAGAATCAAGGATGCTCTGATTTTATTCTTAATCTAGAATATTTGAGGCGAACGAGACGCAAAGTTCCTTCTATTGTTTATTACAAAATAGAAATCATGGTTGTATTCAATTACATTTTACGCAGAACAATTCTGCATAAAAGCATAAAGAGTAATAACAGAAATCAAAATAAGTTTCACCTGAAAAGGAAACTTTAGCCACTCAAAGGGAAATGTAAAATTTCACTATGTATTTTGTTGTTACTAGGAACACTGTGCATGTAAGTATGCCTGGCACTTGTGTCAGTCTATTATGCTTAATGTCACCTGTGTAGATAGAACAGTCTATAGTGTTATCATTAAACACAATACTCAACATGATATGCATTAAGAGTCTATCATGTACACCCTTCATTAAAAGTCCCAAATAGTGTACTGTTCTTCGCAGTAATCAAGCGGTAGGTTTATCTCACTGCCTGCCGCCACCGCATGAAATTTTATTTCCTGTAATTGCTTCGTGTAGTGTTTGAAGAAAACTCTGGATGACTTCCATCCAGTATAAGCGCAAAGGCTTTCAAACGACATCGTCTGAAAGAAATTCAGAGACGAGGCAACTTTTCTCGGATCATGACCTGCGGGTGTACTGTCTGGATCTGCTCTGCATATGAAATAGGTGATTTTCGCCCTTATCTGTTTCAAGGATAACATTGAACCAGAAGTCTCTCCCCTGAAAAGCTGACCTTCCTTAAAGTCTGAAGTTCTACGAAGATAGACCTTTAGGCATTCCACTGGGCAGAGGGATGCTTCTTTCTTCAGAGGGCAGATTCTCCAGTGGGCAGCTCGTTCTTGGCGAGAAACGTCGGGTCCGGAAAGAGGTTCAGTTCTCCGCAGTCTGTGAACTGAATGTGGCCATCATCCCTCGAGAGGGCCACTATTTCGCTAACTCTGGCCCCTGAGGCTAGTGCAAATAAGAATATCACCTTATGAGTCCAGTTTTCCAGCGACCAATCTTCATTGTTCAGAGTTGATGCTGAGTGAAGAACTTTGACTCATATTCTTCTAAGAAGTTAATACTGTCTCTAGAAATCCCGAACCGTTTCTTGACCGCTAGGGTAAGAAAATCATGAGATGGTTCTGGGTTTTCGCTGATGAAGCTGAGACAGTCAATTTCTGCACTTGCTGAGTCAGAACTGGGTCCGGCAACGGGATCAGTTTCAGGCGTAGTTCCGTTATCAGAGGGAACCAAACACTGTTGGGCCACTTGTGGGCCACTATTGCTGCCGTCCCCTAAAAGGATCTCAGTTTGTCAAGGACTTTCAGCAGAAGGTTGGTTGGAGGGAACAGGTAAATCTTGGACCATCTGTTCCAATCTATGGACATTGCATCTATCGCTTCCGCTAGAAGATCCTCGTACGGGGCTACATACTTGGGTAGCTTCTTATTGTCGCTCGTTGCAAAGAGAACTACCTGCAGTCCTGGGACTTTGCGTAATATGAAAGAGAATGATCTTGTGTCTAGGGACCATTCTGACTCTATCGGGTTGACCCTGGATAGAGCGTCCGCTGTCACATTGCGGACCCCTTAAAGGTGGACTGCTGACAAATGCCATCTCTTCTTCTTCGCTAGATGGAGGATGGCCAGTATCACTTGATTTATGTGAGACAATCTCGAGCCTTATCGATTTAGGCATCTCATTACGACTTTGCTGTCTAGAACCAGACGGATGTGGATTGAGCAGCGAAGTTCCTGTTTCTTCAGAGAGAGAAAAACTGCCATGGCTTCCAGAAAATTGATGTGGAAGGTCTTGAAGAGGGGAGACCAGGTTCCTTGGACTTTCCGATGATGAGAGTGACCTCCCCACCCCTCTTCTGAGGCGTCCGTGTGAACGGTGACTGCCGGTGGATTTGGTTTCAAAGGCACCTTGCTCTTTAGGTTCCTGGCCTCCGACTATGGCTTGAGTAGTGATCGCAGACGATTTGGTATTGGTCTTTGTAGAACTCTTCGAGCGTTTGATGCGTATTTTCTCCAAACTCCTGATGCATCCTTTAATTGTGCTCTCAATACTGGATCTGTCACTGAGGCAAACTGGAGGGACTCCAACACTCTCTCCTGTTGCCTTCTTGATATCCTGTCGGATTGAAGGAGTCTTTTGACAGATCCTGCTATCTCTTTCCTCTTCTTTGATGGAATGGAAAGGCAGTGTGACTGTAAGTCCCAGTGGATGCCCAGCCACTGGAACTTTTGAGCTGGAGATAGTCGAGACTTTTCCAAGTTGATCTTGAATCCTAAGTGTTCCAGGAACTGGATCACTTCCTTGGAGGCTTGCATGCACTCTTCCTCGGATGCTGCCCACACCAGCCAGTCGTCTAGGTAGGCTACTACATGGATTCCTTTTAGGCGTAGTTGATGAATGATTGCATTTGCAAGCTTGGTGAATACCCTTGGAGCTATGTTTAGACCGAAGGGCATGGCTCTGAAAACGTACTTTCTTTTCTGTAGTTTGAACCGTAGGTTGGGGGAAACTTGACGGTTGATTGGAACGTGCCAGTACGCATCCGTCATGTCTATGGAGACTGTGTATGCCCGTTTGAGCAACAGGGTCCTTATGTGTTGAAGCGTCAGCATTCTGAACTTGTGGTCTACTATGAACTTGTTGAGTGGTGATAAGTCCAGAATGACTCTGAGCTTTTCCGAATCCTTCTTCGGAACACAAAACAGCCTTCCTTGGAATCTGATGGACTTTGTCTTCCGTATAACTCTTTTGTTCAGGAGTTCCTGAACATATTGTTCCAATATGGGGGTTGAGTGTTGGAAGAATTGAGGGAAGTTTGGTGGAGTTGAGCTCCAACTCCACCCTAGTCCGTACCTGATTAGGCTGTGGGCCCAGTGATCGAAGGTCCAACGATTCCTGAAGGGGCGTCTAGAGGATCCTCGAAAGGAACCTCGAGACTTCGGCCTAAAGGTTGTCGACTGCGTTTCGAATACTGGGGTGAACAGAGGCGATTGGGTCGCCAGCGTTTTGGGCACCAGTTGGAAGGTGGTGGGTGGTTGTGCCACCGTCTGGGGCACCGTGGCCATGGGAAGCTGTTGCTGTTGTCTTGGCCGAGAGGGCACTCTTGGTCATTTTGATTTATTCTTTGGCTGGGGACCCTCATCAGCGGAAGATTTCCTTTTAGAGGACAAGCCCCATTTGGAGAGGAGATTCCTGTTCTCCGTAGCGGCTTTGTCCCCGACCTCTTTGACCACTTCACTTGGGAAGAGGTCTTTTCCCCAGATGTTGGAAGCTATCAGCTTCCTTGGTTCATGTCTCACCGCAGCCGAGGCGAACACGAACTCTCTACAAGCCCTTCGGGCTTTGATAAAATTCTACAGGTCCTTGGTGACTGTCGCCAAATGAGATTTGGTGAAGACCATGTACATGTCCGGGGTGTCCGAGATGCTTGCCATAGTCTCTAGGCCAGTCTGCAGGGACATGGAAGCAGCAAGACATTCTTTAGTCTCCTGTTCCCTGCGCAGGAGAGAATCTGACAGCTTCGGGAGGTCTTCGCTAAACTGTCGTCCAGCAATATCTGCCTCTAGCTTCCAAACTGTGAAGGCGTTGTGGACATCCCTCCAGTCTTTATCGTCTGATGGAAAAGCGAGGGAAAAAGGTCTACACTCCTCCAGTGTAGGACAAGGTTTCCCTGCCTCGATTGCCTTTAAGGCTGCCTTAAACCCTTTGTCCATAAAGGGGAAGGCATGTGTGGGGTCAGCAATAAAGGATGGGTGCTTTTTGCTGAGAGCCGGCACCTTGGAGCTAGTAAAGGCCCTCTCTTTCAAGGTGCTTGTATATAAGGCCTGGGCCTTAGAGAGTTCGAGGACAATCGTCTCCTTCGGCTCTGTCTCCTCCTTGGATGCAGGTTCCATCCTCAGATGGACATAGCAATCCGGGTAGGCCCCTTTGCTGGGCCAAAACTCAATTTTGTCTACTGGGATAGTGCCCAGTTTCTCCGAGAGGAAGATCTTCCCCCCCGACATTGGCATATACTCTGCGTATCTCCATGGGTTAACGTCAAAGAAAGCGGGGAGATCCTTGACGTTTAGCTTCTTCGGGGCTAAACGTGTTGCAACCAGCTGATGCATTTCCGTCCGAAGAGAAGCTTCTTTCTCGGACGATTTCTTCTGAATGTCCTACACCATAGACAGCAACGAGAGCAACGTACTCATGATGGAATCTAACTGGGATGCAGTGGAGGAAGTCGAAGGCATTGGCTCAGTCACCGGAGCTGATGATACCGAAATCGTTTCGGTTTTCTCGACTTCAGCCTCAGGAGGTATGTCATCCTCCTGATCCAATTCCTCCTCTAGGAGATTGTTCTCAGTCTCCTCCGAGACAACAGACATGTTATCCTCCAATTGGATGCCCTGCAAGGCGTCCGATACGTCAGGTTCTACCGGAATCTGAACTAGGGGAATCTCAGGTCAAGCCTGGGGAATGATTGCTTCCGAAGATGCCCTAGGGAAAAGACAATCCCTCATCCTTTCATTAGGAAGGTATGGGCCAGAGGTGTTCTGAAAACCTCTGACCCATTTTCGCAGCGTGTCCCTTGCTGCATCCCTTGACCCAGTAGACTTTTGGTCATCAAAAGCCTCTTTTACCAGTTTGTCACAAACGGTACATACCTGTGGGTCCCAGTACTTGAGAGCCCCCTTGGTGACTGCGCAGCGACCATGGGCCCTGCACGCGTCATGGCCGTAGAAGTTCTTACTACGGACCCTTCAAAAGTCTTTCCCGCACTCATGATGCTCCTCCTGTAAAGAAAGAAAGCATATAAGTATTCGGTGAAATTCTCAGATTTCAGCATACATATTTTTAATAATATTAGCTTGGATAGAGTAAGCTAGAAAATAGGAAAGACACCTACATGTGTTTTCTGTCCAGCCCATTGCTATGACCTCCTCCGATATTGAACACTAAATTCTTAACGAATTTTTTAGGGGAAGATGATATCCTTTGATATAAAGTGTCTTCTTAACACAGTCTTCCAGGTTCAATATTGGGGATTAGAATAATGGTTGATAACCATTAAAAGGTAGAGAAAATCGCTCTCTTATATGTAATGGTCTCGCAATAGGCTGCCCATGAAGCACCTTGTAGGTTGGAAAAACTTTTGGGCTACAGCACTGACTGGCGGCGGCATGCCGCCAGTCCTGCTGGGCCTGCCGGTATATGCCGGCCTGTACTGGGAACTGCCTTCAGAGTAATGGGCGTCAGGTCGCCAGCAGCGGCTTTGCCGGCAGGCAGCCAAAGGATCCCTCTATCAAGCAGGACCCGGTGGCAACCGGCGGCAAATGTCTAGACATTGGGTGGCCAACTGTCGGCCGACAACTTAGTTGCCGGCAGCCAGTCATAGTATGTCCACTGTCGTTGGGTCGTCGATCAGCGACGTCTACGGCAAGTGGCGGCAGATCAACTACCAGCCGACAGACAACCAACATGGCCGCCGGCAGCTACTAGCTCCCGGCGGTCGGCCCAGTATAAGGAAAGTCAGAGAAAAAGAGAGAGGATGGAGGAAGGCAAAGGCTCAGCCTTGCCTACCTACATCCAGAATGAGGGTTAAAGTGGAAGGGGGAATTATATTCGGGCTTCCACTCAACCATATCCCATTCATATGGGCTATGGAAGCCAGTCTAAGGGAGGACTGAAGAACACTCTAAAGAATATGAGGGTACCTGCCGGCAGCCGGCTTGGCCGGCAGCAGACAGGGAACCTCAGGCCAATTCTATAGATTACCCGTAGGGTCAAATATAGAACGACGGCCAGGGAGGGTGATGGCTCATCCAACACAAAAGAGACAGCGGGGGAGGGGTAAATGTCCTATAAGTAAGGTAATACCCGAAGCATTACCTAACTTGAAGGATTCTGATCTCATAAAGTAACCTCAAGTAGGGGAAATCATTTCCCCAGGTTGGGTTAGTCAAGTGAGAAAGCGGCACACAGGACACAATCTCGCAAGAAAACAGAATCTTGTATCAGAGATTTTAGGGAAAGAAGAAACCATTTCTTCGGTCTAAGATCTACTAGCACAGGACTGTCTGCTAAACCAAGGAAGGGGAAATTGTTATACAAAAACCTCCACGTATGGTCTAGGGAGGTCTGGCCTCCTGTAAAGACAACTTAACCTGACTTGGGAAATCATTTCACCAATACAGTAAGATGTCTAACACAGACTTTTTACTCTGATGTCCCGTTCTAGACTCAAAACCGACTCAGTGGTTAAGAGAAAGAAACGAAACACCCCAGTAAACTTTGCCAGAACTCAGTTCACAGCAAAGCTAACTGAGGATAGCCTAGGCTAATCAGAGGGAAGGGGAATTGCTCTTAAATCTCGCGAAGAGATTAGTATCGACTAAAAGGTATAGGAGGCGACAGTCTCCCCTAGAAGACAACACAAGAGTAATTGGGGACATGTAAGAAAGTATACTATTGCCCCAAGGCTAGTAGTCTAGGAGCATTGAGAATCGTTCACCGAAACTCTCTTGTATACTATCTTGGAAGAGGAAAATCTTATGCAGTAATATCATAATTGTATAAGATATTGCCTATGCTTCAATAAAACTTTACCAGGAAGGTTATATCATGCATGAAGTGTGTAGGTGCCTAGGCTAGGAAGCCTAGCACTCGTGAGGCTCGATCATAATAGCCAATTCCACGACAACAATGACATAATATAAGAATCCCTAGCTAAATACCTAAATAGCTAAAGTTATTAAGGCAAAAATGCCGGGAAAGTCGTTCTGGCTAACTAAAAGTACAACAAAGAACGAGTGCGTCCATGACGCCATCCGGCTGGCAACAGCTGTTGTTACGTTAATTACGATCTCAAACGAAGAGTAAAACTGGCAAGAGCTTACATTTACACAATTCAAAGATATAACTTAACTTTCCAGAAGCAGATGAGGCTGGTGAATGCATCATAGCAACAAATAATTCCAAAATAGCAAGAGATAACACGGGATAACACGGGTCAACAAAGCTACGGTAGAAAGAATGGCTTGGTGGCGCCGCGCGGTGGCGATTTGGTGTACTATTTACAGTACAGTAGGAGTGTCGCCTTTTTAACGACTCTCCTATATTCTTGCCACTTTTCCCCTCGAAGTGGAAACGCTATTAGGGGTGTAGATAGCTATGAGACGTGTCAAGAATACGTCCTCTGATATTACGTGATATCCCTTGTTAAGGGATAGTCGCTCCAGGAGTTAGAATTCTGGATACTTTTGGTAAATTCTCTGGGATATATCACTGTAGTCAAATATACCTAGCAAGCTACTAATGAAGGAACTTCCATCAGGACAACATGGCCTGAGCCCAAAAATGATAATATATACAAAAAAGAGAAATGTCGTTACTATGTACGATCGTGTAACATACGGGTGGTACAATAGGAATGTAGTATTCGGTTAGATAACTTGAAGATATACACACCGCCCCCAAACACACACACACCCACACAGACACACACCCAAGCACACACACATCAACACACACACACACATCAACACACACACACATCAACACACACACACACACACACACACATATATATATATATATATATATATATATATATATATATATATATATATTTTATATATTCAAAATAAATGTGTGTATATATATATATATATATATATACATATATATATATATATATATATATATATATATATATATATATATATGTATATATATATATATATATATATATATATATATATATATATATATATATATATATATATATATATATATATATATATATATACATACATATATATATATATATATATATATATATATATATATATATATATGTATGTATATATATATATATATATATATATATATATATATATATATATATATATATATATAATTGTAAATATCACCCACGAATGGCATTTAATACCGAATTCTATCTTGGGAATAAACATCCACTTGGAATTCATTTTATGGTAACAGTTTCTGGCCGGGTGGAGATTCGAACCAACACCTGTTCGGCTGGAAACCATGCCTGCAGGGACCATACCGACTGAGCTATCAAGAGAGATAAAAGTTTATGACAAGTCCTCGTACATATTCCTGTCGAATTCAGGAATCTGTTCATACAATTGAAATAAACCCATCTCCACCATGATAGCTGAATCGTAAGTTTGCAACACGTGGTTATTATAAATGAATATATATCACAAGCACACGTGATTTCAATCAATGTAAATATCACCCACGAATGGCATTTAATACCGAATTCTATCTTGGGAATATACATCCACTTGGAATTCATTTTATGGTAACAGTTTCTGGGCGGGTGGAGATTCGCACCACCACCTGTTCGGCTGGAAACCATGCCTGCAGGGACCATACCGACTGAGCTATCAAGAGAGATAAAAGTTTATGACAAGTCCTCGTACATATTCCTGTCGAATTCAGGAATCTGCTCATACACTTGAAATAAACCCATCTCCACCATGATAGCTGAATTGTAAGTTTGCAACACGTGGTTATTATAAATGAATATATATCACAAGCACATGTGATTTCAATCAATGTAAATATCTCCCACGTACGTTTTCGCTTTGTCCAGCAGGACTGGAGCGGCTCTTCTGTCCTGTGAAATACTCACACGCTACTGTCCAGGGGCTCTAGCCTGCTTAGTTCAAGAGGATTGGGCACCCAGGATTAGGCCTACATGGTTACGTTTTTGGTACTTGTTAACCAAATGTGGTGAACTACGGGGTATCAAGTACAATTGGTAGCCTACATCTAATTTTGAAAATGACAAATTTTTGTAATTTTTACTTTCTTTATCTTTTACTTAATGCAAATCTATGAAATCTGACTTAGAATAATATGAAGGAACGTGATAGGCATTCTCTGTCGACTTCTGCCTGGTGGTAATTTGTCCACTACGGTGTTAATGTACTTATTTCTCTTGAAGTCATTATAGCTTTTCCCGTCTATTCCTCTCAATCCGAGAGTCCATGTGTCTCCTGGGAAAAATATACTAAAAGGATAAAGGAAATCGTTAACACTAAAACTAACACCTAAAAACAGAGAGCAAGCATGATATGGGTTAAGATCATGATATTATTATTATTATTATTATTATTATTATTATTATTATTAGTGTTGTTGTTGTTGTTGTTGTTGTTATTATTATTATTATTATTATTATTATTATTAGCTAAGCTACAGCCCTAGTTGGAAAAGCAAGATACTATATGCCCAAGGGCCGAAACAGGGAAAAGTAGCCCAATGAGGAAAGGAATTAGAAAAAATCGAAAAAGTTAGTAATGAAACATTTAAAACAGCATACTTTAAGAATATCAACAACATTAAAATGGATACATTCTGTTCTTGTTTCCATGGACAAAAATCATCGATGGAGAAGAGAGCAAATGGTTATATTAAGTGAAATTAATATCAAGCTGAAGGACATAGAGTGATGCATACATGTCTTCTTGAAGAAAATTTATACTATTTGAAGAATGAATTCAAAGTAAATTTTAAACGTATCTATAACATGATGTTTTATCCTTTGGGTCGCTTCTTGTGAGATAAGTTGGATTAAACGATTCGCTAGTCATAGACCGGGATTACTCCTCCAAAGTTCTTTACTATTTCCTCCCACCGCCACCAGTCAGGATTAGTAGCCTCATTAATCTTTTGACCACTGTAGGAGACTATATAGTTTAGGAAAAGAGAGAAAGAGCGATCTTCTATAATATAACAATGGTAAAGCAAAAAATTGTATCAATAGAGTAATAAATCAAAAGATTGTAAAATACTATCAGTTTATCATTATATTATAAAAATTGCTCCGATCAAGGGATGAAGTTACCATACTGTACGTGTCAAAATAGGTGAGTCAACCCAGTCTCCATGTTACTCCGTGCACACACTCAAGAGTCTGGCAGGGTGTACTGCCAATCGTGGCGGGACTGGCCTGTCCGGTCAAATATGTGATATGAAGAGAGGACAGGCTAGTCGCGTGGGGTTTATCCTGTTTACCCCAGTATTGACAGAGAAGTCAAAAGAAAAGCCAGGAATGACAGGAGAGAATATTTAGACAGGAAAGCAGATGAGGCTGACAAAGCTATAAACTCAGGGAGTGGCTATGGTTTAAAAAGTGCTCATAGATTTATTAAGGAAATCTCTACTGGGGGAAAGAAGAGAAGCATATGCACATCAATTAGAGAGATGGATCTGTTATAACAACAGAAGATGAAAAAAGGGAACGGTAGATGAAACACTTTAGTGAGGATATGAATAGGAGATATGAGGGGAATAATTTGATTGATATAACTGTGTAAAACATGTCTAAATGTGCGAAATTCATCATTAATCGAATGCCAAGTACAAACATACCAATTAGCTATGATGGTGAAGATGGGTTGATTTCAATTCTAAGTAAAAAAAAAAAAAAAAAAAACTGAATTCGACAGGTATAAGTACGGAAGAATTGTCATTGACTTTTATCTTTCGTTGTGGTTACGTGGTAAGTCACTGTTGTTACAAATTATTTGGACCAGGGTTCGATTCCCGGTCGGTCAGAAGCTATTGTTTTTGAGGGGTTTCGCCTGGTGCTCTGATCCCGAGGTCGGTAAGAGAATCCAGACATTGATGTATCAAAATTTATGGCTTGTTTGAATATGAAAAACACGTCTAAATGTGCAAAATTTAGCATTAATCGAATGCCAAGTACAAAAATACAAATAATCTATGATGGTGAAGATTGGTTGATTTCAATTCTAAGTACAAAAACCTGAATTCGACAGGTATAAGTACAGAAGAATTGTCATTGATTTTTATCTTTCTTCGTGGCTAAGTGGTAAATCACTGTTGTTACAAGTTTCGTGGACCAGGGTTCGATTCCTGGCCGGTCAGAAGCTATCATCTTTGAGTGGTTTCGCCTGGGGCTCTGATCCCGAGGTCTGTAAGAAAATCCAGATATTA
>NC_090734.1:68497814-68557814 GCF_036898095.1 Palaemon carinicauda
GATCATTCCACAAATTGGTCACAGCTGGAATAAAACTTCTAAAATACTGTGTAGTATGAGCCTTATGATGGAGAAGGTCTGACTATTAGAATTAACTGCATGTGTAGTATTGCGAACGGGATGGAACTGTCCAGGAACGTCTGAATGTGAAGGATGGTCAGAATTATGGAAAATTTTATGCAATTTATATATATATATATATATATATATATATATATATATGTATGTATATATATATATATATATATATATATATATATAAATATATATATAATACGTTTTAGTTAGTATCATGACTCACAAACGAAGACCAGACAGAAGAACAATACTTATATATATATATATATATATATATATATATATATATATATATATATATATATATATATATATATATGTATGTATAATATACGTTTTAGTTACTATCACGACTCACAAAAGAACGTTGCTTCACTCAATAATTTTCTTGATCAAATAGATTAAAAGCAATAAATCTAGACTGCATCCGTAACTTGTCCTCTTTATAAAGACAACTTGATAGGGAACTGGAGTTGGCCATTAGTTGAGTGCACTGCCACCAGGTTAGATTAACTTCAGCCTACCTACCGAAGATGTTTTGTTCTGAGAATAGTTCCTTTTTTTTTTCTGTTCTATCGTATTCCATGGTTAATTCAAAGACTATTGTTGTTTTATTACGACTCTCTCAAATGTTCTACAGCTTCAATTGAATTAGAATATCATAGTAATGAGGAACTACAATTTTTTATTGGCTCTTGGGAACAAATAATTTCGGTACACTCCTTAGTATAGAATAAATGTTATCCCTGCCTCATATGATAACAGTGTTTTGTTATTCGATATCAGCTTATTTGTCAATGCAATGTGTATTTTACCCACCTCTGAACTGGAAGGTCGTTTGGAAGAATGTAAATAACAAACGTGTACATCCTTTGACCGGAGAAATATTCAAATATGCTTGTGAAGTTTTAACCTCAAAAGTCAGGGTATTTTAATCGAAGATAAAAGTCTGCCCGTGAATTAGTATTGCGTACTAGGTCCACCATGAAGAGAGTTTACTTTTCTCATCTAAATGGGTCATCAGTAATGTCATTGAAGAAAAGTCTAAGACAAACTTGTATTCCAAAAAGAAAGATCTTAAAGACAGTAAAACTAGATGTCTTAGCATACTTAGAAAACAGAGCACAGATTCCAAAGTATGGCCAATAAATAGTCCTTTTATTAGAACACTCAAATGCTAGATATCTTAAAGGAAGACCTCTCGAATGATATAAATATCATTTGAGATTTAAACTACTTTGATCTTGGAAATTGGAGCTGATTGTGGTTTAGAGTAACAAAAATGGATTTCAATATAAATCGGTATTGGATTATGCTGAAATAATATCTATAAAACCATACGGTACATTAAAGGTACAAGAAACGAAAACTAAAAACTTTAATATTGATGTACAAAATGTGTTTTAGAATGATTACCTTTATATGCAATGAATCAATATTTTTGTCTATTTAATGTAAACTATTTCCAAATGATATTTTTTTTCTGTATATTGTCGTTTACATGTTGCTTTTGTTATCAATATTAAGTTTGTTTTTATGGATGATGACACCTTTTGATTACTTTTAATTCTTATTTTGTTTGTGATATTGAGCAAAATCCAAAATCAGTTTGTCTCAGACTACACCAGTGTCGTCTAATTAATTGCAATATTCGAAGACTTCATGGAAATATTCTATAATGTTCAAATGATTGACTCATCTAAGCGGCTTATTCCAAGTTTTAAGAAAGAAATAATCTTGATACGGAATGGCATACCCGGGGAAAGAGGAATCGCGGTGTATGGTAGGACTGAGTGCGTCGTTTCTCTCTAGTCCTGTTATGAATGCGGATGCCTGAGATTCAGATCATAAAAGTTTGCGGCAGTCATAACAACTTTTATTTGTGTTCCATCTACTGGAATGCAAACTGAATTATTCTATCATCGATTATCGTCTCACAAGAATATGATAGAAGACCCTCTTTTCTGCTTAGAGATTCCAGTGCTCACCATAGGGAGTTGTTAAATTTTGTTTCTCGTACCAATCACCTTGGCTTTGGACCTTGCCTCTGAATCAGGCTGTGAGCAAATCATAAGTGAGGGAACTCAAAGTGTAGTACAGTAATTTACTTGGAACGTCTAATCATGCTTTTGTTTCGTTAGCAATTAAGACTGAGTAGCCAGGTTATGATGTGTCATAGTCTTGTAAGGTATATATATATATATATATATATATATATATATATATATATATATATATATATGTATATATATATATATATATATATATATATATATATATATATATATATATATATATATATATATATATAAAATCCCAAGCAGACTGCAATGGCACTTTTAGTCATCTTTTGCATTTGAATTGGTTAAAATTTTATAAAGCAGTTGAGCTTGTCCTCTTAATTGAAAATATGGTCAACATAATTACAAGTATATACCTTCTTGTGCGCTAAATTATTGAGTCAAGGACAATCCCTGGATCAGTGATGATTTTAGATGCACTTATTTGGAGATAGAGGAGTAATAGATGAAATTGGATTTACAATAACTGTACTCAACAAAAAGCGGTTGCTCAGAGTTTAAGTTTCATCAAAAAAGGGGGATAATTTATCCTTAAAAATGCCTTTCTTGTGAGTATGAAGCAGATTAATGAGAAACTCGATCTTTCTTATTCCTGTTTTCCTAAAGTTAAACTAAATAGTTTACCTTAAATATTTTGGTCCTGTGAAAGTAAAACACGGACATAATTGCTTAGGGAGGTGTAGACCCAAATAGTATTTGTCCTTTGGTTTTTATAAAGACCGCAAATTTCTTGGCTTCTAACTTCTTTGTTTTTTCGCAAGTTATCAAGAAGAGGTTCTTTTTGCATTTGTTGAAGAATTGGTAATGTTATTCCATTAGGTAAATTTGTTTGCAGTAGCTTTAGGCCTGCTGAATACTGCGCAATTCCCATAATTCCCATAATATCTAAAGTTTTTGAACATCTTTTAGCATACGTCTAATAAGTATGGTAAAGGTAATAACCTGTTCCTTAGTTTGTAATTTGGCTTTCATAAGGGCCTTAGAGCATGTGGAGTTCTTTACAATTTCCAATGTTGTACAGAAATCCCTTGATTGTGGTCAGGAAGTTCGTATGGTTGGTTTTGATTTTAGTGTTGCCTTTGAACGCGTTATTTATGAGGCCCTTGTTTTTAAACGCAAACAGTTGGGAGGAGGTGGGTCTTTTATTGGCACTCTTATAGATTGTAATAGATTGTAAAGAGTAGATTGAAGAAAATGGCTCCGTAACATCCAGATGTTTGCATTGATAATGTTTCTTTAACTATATACAACTCCTTTAAAATTTATTGTAAATTTACATTTTGAGAAACACATTCAGTCGGTTTCTTCTTCAACTGCTCCAAAAGAACTGGTTATCGAAAAGGTCTTTTAAGATTTTCATTAATCAATCCACCCTGAGGCAATGTTTTAATTTATTTTTAGTCTACCATGTTCCGAGTATTGTTCTCCTGTCTGGTCTTTAGTCACTGACCTTCGTCTTAATTTGCTGGAAAAAAGACTCGTGGTCTATGAAATTTCTTATTTCTGTTCTCGATATTAGTCTCTGGCACTGTCATTCAGTAAATTCCTTATTCGTGTTGGATAAGATTTTTCATAATTCTGACCATCCTTTGCATTTAGATCTTCCCAGACTGTATCATCCAGTATGTATTCTTGATATGCAGGTAATTCGTATGTTTCAATTTCCACTAAAAGGCTCAACACATACCATCCTTGTCAACTGCAGAGGAAATCACTCAAAGACTATTATATTTGAGTGATTTTGCCTGGGGTTCTGATCCAGACTTCAGTTTATCAAAATATAGGACTTATTTGAAATATGAAAAACGCGTTTAGATGTGCAAGATTTATCTATCTATCTATCTATCTATATATATATATATATATATATATATATATATATATATACATATATATATACATATATATATATATATATATATATATATATATATATATATATATATATATATATATATAATGTGTGTTAATATATACACACACATATATATGTATATATATATATATATATATATATATATATATAATGTGTGTTAATATATACACACATATATATGTATATATAAATATATATATATATATATATATATATATATATATATATTTATGTATATATATATACAGTATATATATATATATATATATATATATATATATATATATATATATATATATATATATATATATACAGTATATGTGTGTGTATAAACTTTTATGTACATCTATACGTATACACACAAACACATGTATGTATGTATGTATACACATATACATACATGTTTGTGTCTCCTGGACTTGCGCAACAGTGATTAACCCGTCCCTTTCTTGCGGCGCTCGTGAGTGCCCTTTGTACTGTAGATATCTAGACCCCGATGACTAATATTCGGAAGTATTATATTCGGTTTTAATACAAGGAGAAAATGTCTGAATTACAGGACTTTTTTAAGGCGAAGGGAGCATTTATACGATAATAAGAGTAACACAAAATAACGAGTCATTTAAAGGTGTGGCCTTATGACTGGTGTTCGCAGTGGCTGTCGTGCTACTGTAGAGAAATCGTTCAGTATGAATCCTGTGTTATGCTGCTTCTGATTCAGTGGGATAAGACCTATTGTCATGCGCTTCAGCCTGTGAAGGAGTCATTTAGATTCCTGGAACATCCTGCAATTGTATCTTACGTAAGTACAGCAATCTCCCTTGAAGAAAAAGGTTAGGCGCCATTCGTTGACTATTGGGAGATTTTAGCGTTTAAAGTTATGATAATTATATAATGTAGTTTCATCATATTTTTACCTGTTTCATTTCTTCATTATAAGGATATCTGTTGGAACTGAGCCTAATTCTATTCCTTTCTCTTTCCAATTACCGCTTCATTCCGGTCAACGATACATCCTGCCAGTAGTGTTGTGTCTTCAACAAGGATTTCCACACGAAGACACGCGTTCCGTATGTTAGGCGATTAGAAGGAAGAGCGGGAGAGACCAAGAATGCTAGCAGACCGCAAACCTCCACCAAGGTTACCGAGACACACAGTATGCTGTAGCGATGTAGGCCACGGATGTTTTCGATATCCCGCACTACACTGGTTGTAATCAACGTCCCTTTTAGAGAGAGAGAGAGAGAGAGAGAGAGAGAGAGAGAGAGAGAGAGAGAGAGAGAGAGAGAGAGAGAGAGATTGTTTCGTCGCTCTAAAAGTTACATTTCTACCTCATTTATAATTAAACCACTTGTTACCAGTCATGAGACCTTCAATTATTTGATGATATTTCTTGAAACTCTCACATAATATTTTGTACATTTTCTCTAACCAATAAACAAACCGAAACAGAACATTTAACCGCTTGTTTGAAGACAAAAGTAAATAAAATTCATGCTGAATTCGTGTGAAAGTTTCGGTTTTCATATCCATGTAGTAAATGGAGAAGTCTTTACCTTTGAGACCCTATAAACGTGCACTGTCTGTCAGGCAATATCTGTTTTCTATTGTGTATATCTGATATGATAATTTCCAATGCGTTTACTTGAAATCTAAATTTTTTTCTTAATTACGGTAAGCAGTTCCTGTGATTTATTTACCATTTCAATTCATTTATCATTAAGTAATCAGTACATCCAGGTCAGGTGTCTTAAAGCCCCCATACGCACAACGATAATCAGCTTCGATTATCTGAATTGCAAGTAAATCTGCATATTGGGTTATGGTCAGGGCAAACTGGGTGGAGCAGACTGATCTCATGATTTTTGCGCAAGAGTCGCGACGCCATCTTCGCGTTTGCAATCTAATACATATTTCTCAAGCTTGTGTTTTTGTGGCTCATCTGACAATACATCACACACTTTTTTAGCTACAGAATATTGAAGCAAGGTGACAAAATATTTTAGTGCAAATTCACTGAGATATTTCTTCCTAAGATAAGCTGTCATAGCATCTTCTAAAGCTGATCCACCTTCTGTAGCTCTTCATGAGTGTGTCTCATATCCACACTTGGCTGGATCTTAATTGAGATTGAATCAAATTATTATTATTATTATTATTATTATTATTATTATTATATAAGATACAAACCTGGTTGAAAACGCAGGATTCTATAGGCCCAAGGCCACCAATCGGCAAAATAGCTCAGGGAGGAAAGAAAACATGTAGAATAGTGTGCCAGAGTGTATCCTCAAGCAAGAGGACTCTAACCCACGACAGTGAAAGACCACATGATAGAGTCTATGGCACTACCCAAGGTTAGGGAATAATGGTTTACTTTTGGAGTATCCATCTAGAAGAGCTGCTTACCATGACTGAAGAGTCTTTTATACCGTTACCAAAAGTTAAGTTGCCACTGAACAATTACAATGTAGTAGTTAACTCCTTGAATGAAGAAGAATTGTTCGGTTGTCTTAGTGATGTCAGGTGTATGAGGAAGGAAGAGTGGTACAAGTTCTTATTGAACGATAAGAGAGGTCAGTGATTTTAATCATATCCGACATACAAATTGGTCAGTGGAAACGAAAACACTTGGGAAAACTTAACAATATTTATTAACAACAATTTTTAGAAAAGCCAACCTTGTGACTACCTAACAATGTAACAACTTAACACTAAAAAAATAACAATTAATAATTAACAGTTAACAACTAATAATTAACACTTAACCATTAATGACAAAATTCCCAAATGAGAAACACCATACTCTCAACGAGAGAGAGTCAAATATTTAAATAAGCAAACACACAATTGATAATTAACAAAATCCCCCGACGGAAAACACTACACTCTCAACTAGAGAGAGTAATAAAAAAAAAAAAAAAATTAAAAACTAAACAAAAAGTTAAGTTCATAAATGTTCTCACACTCTTTGAGGCTGGAGAAACACAGCACCCATAGCTCCAAACAAGGCAACGACTCCAAAGACACTCGCTCCTACCTGGCAACTGTCTCCCCTGACACCACGAGCTCCAAGGCTCCTGCAGCTGACCCTGGCGAGGATGCGGCGACGGGGGTGTCTCTCCCAAGTCCAATTCAAAGCCTGGATTTCTGCGTCGGCTTTGCGGACTGCAGAAGAGAACGTGCAGGAACTGCAAAACACTGCAATCGGCAGAAATTCACCTGCTAGAAGGCGTTGAAAGTTGGCGTTGCAACCCTTGAGCTCAGACTGTTCACTTTAGCAAACAAGTTCCTCACTAGTAAACTCTGGTGTCTCTTGCCACCAAGGACTCGGAAAACACAGAAAAGAAACAAAGCGTTAAACTAGACACTTATAAATCATTAAATGAGTGGGGAGGTGGTTAAAGCAGCACTTCAACAGAAGAAACTTTCAATTTGCAATTACAGCCTTATAAACTAGAGTTTTATACTAATTTTACATAAAACAGATAAATGCAGAAACAAGGCTGATAAAGATTAAAGCAAAAATTACGTTAATACATAATAAGGAGAATATATAAAGAATAGGTCAGCCTATTCTGTGTATGTGTAGGGAAAGGAAAAATGAACCATAACTAGAGAGGGATCCAATGTAGTACTATTTGGCCAGTAGAAGCATCCAATAACTTTCCAGCAGTAGTATCTCAATGGGTGCCTGGTGCCTTGGTTAATCAACTACCAACGTGATCTGAATAGGGTATGGGTAATTTTGATTTCGATCAGATCAAAAGGAGATCTTGATCGAAGTTGATTACTGTTGTTATTATGGGGCCTTTACTTAGAACAACTCATAAGGTTGTCAGTATCCTTGCAATAGAAGCAAGCAATGTATTGTGTTCACAAATACCCATAGTATTTGTGAACATCCTCGACAGTCTACACCTGAAGGTCATGTTTATCTCTTGCTTGATGTTAGTAACATGCATTTGTAGAGAATAAGCATTTATGGACTATGATAAAGCCTTTGATAGTATGAACCAACCAATTTTGTGGAAATTCCTGCGTTGTTATGGAGTTCCTCTTAAATATGTAAATTTGATTGTCTGTTCATGAGCATAGCAAGTGCAAGGTAATGTTAGTGGAGGCCTATCAGATGAATTTCCAGTGAACAGCTGAGTACTCTAAGGGAATGAGCTGTCACCAATGTTGTTTATCCTTTTCATGGATTTTGTAATACATGGAACAGGTGGGGATAGCAGAGACGGATTGGACTGGATTAGTAACAGGAATTAGCAGACCTAGAGTGTGCTGATGACGCTATCCTTATTAGCCAATCGCCAGAGGACTTTCAAAGCTTGCTTACAGAATGCATGAAATATCACATGAGGTTGGGCTGAAGATAAATAAAAGAAAGACAGAGATAATGAGAACAATATGCAATGGAAGATGAAATATGTTTTGGAGGAAAAAGGATTAATGAGTTGGAATCAATTTTATATTTAGGACCTATGATCTCTAATACAGGGTCCTTAGAATTAAAGTTTAATGAGCAATTGAAAAACCCAAATCAGACAATGGCTAGGTTAAGTGAAATTTGGAAATCAAATTGTCATAAATTACAATTACAAATCGGGCTATATATCAGTTTAGTGAGATCAGTGTTACTGTATGGATATGAGTCATGGTATAACAATGAAAGAATAACCGACAGATTTTGTAGATTTGAGAACAAAGCCCCCAGAAGGATATTGGGAGTTAAATGGCAGGACAGGATTAGAAATGAAACTATAAGAATGATTACTCAAGTGCCATATATGGATGAGATCATGGTGAGGGGTATATGGAGATGGCTAGGGCATGCTCTTCGCACTCCCCAAGAGAGATTTGTTCACCAAACTTTCAACTGGGCTCCACAAGACACTAGAATAGTTGGAAGACCTAAGCCTACATGGCTGAGGACTATGAAGCATGCAGTAGGAGATGATGAATGGAAAAGTATTAATTTAAAAGCTCAAGATGGAGACTACTGGCAAAATCTAACTGATGCCCTTTTGTGTAGGAGGAGATAATGATGATGATTATAAACTTTTACAGTTTTCCCTGACACATGAAGAAAGCCCTAAAAATAAAATAGAAAGTGATGCATCCAAACCTTACATTTCTTTAGCTCTCCAAACGCTGAAAACTGACTCTATCTAAACAGGGGCTTTTGCCTCCTAATCCAACTCTCTCCATCTTGTCTGGTACCACTCCTGGTCTTAGGGGTGGGGTGAGTAGACTTCTGAAGGGGTATCAAAGTAATCGAACTTCAGGAATTTCTATATCACTTTACAATATGTCTTCTTCATCAATCTTGGTAAAACAACATTTCCATTACAATGAAAAATGTATGTTTATTCTCAAGACTTGATAGTATGGCTGTTTGGTGCACAAAACCTAGGCTACACTAATTCAAAGCAGAGACAAATCTCTCCAATTTGGTTTTGGTATTGTGCTCTACCAAATTGAACCTTCAATATTCACAAGCTGGCAGACGTAGGATACAGGATATTGTAGGTAATTTTTTTTTCTCCATGAATGTTTTTCACCCAACCTTTCAATCGGATAGGTACTGTAATACTCTCCACTTGATATTTTACGCATTACTTGTGTTGGTATAGGATTCAGACCATGTTATATTCCAGGCTATAGTTACATGTATGTGGTCTACGCTATATGTCTTGATGGCTCTACATTTTTTATGGCTGCTCATTGCGCTGCAGTATTTTCAGACAAAGCAAGTCATTTCTTATATCTACTAGGAGAACATTGCCATTACCTACTTAAGTATCAGTGTTTACGTCCTCGCTATCACCCATTTGGTAGAAATTAACATTGTTGAAATAGTTGAAGATAGAATGAATTTCAGATGTTGCTGCTAATCGGCCATAAATTTAAAACAACTCGGCATTAAGCTCACCGTTAATGACTATGTAACCACAATAATGCATATTATAGCAACAACATAACAATATATGTGGGATGATAAATGAAACACCAATAAATTGATACGGATAGAACAAATTGTTTCTCCACGTGAATCATCAGGCCAGAAAGATATGAGGACGGAAGTAGTTTTAGCAACAGAGCGTATCATTCATAAGAGATTGACCATTGGATTTTGAATGTGGACACCTCAAGACATAGTTTCCAAGTGTAGTGAGTATAACACTTTTAACCTGTACGACAAATCTTTTGCGAAAGTAGATTTTTTGAAAGACAGAGATACTTATGTTTTGAGCAGACACGTTTGTTTGACATTATTTTGGATTTTGAGTTTTCTGTTTTTACGATAACAATGATTTTAAGAATCATAGATTTATAAGATTTTTTGGGGGTTTGCTCCTTAAGAACCAAACTCTTAGGACTGGTTAATCTCCTCTTAATAATTTTAACAATGTGGTTCGTGTAGGTCTATGGCTCTTTCTGAAATAAAAAGACCGTATATAACAGTATACACTAGCGACACGAGAACCAATAAAATAAACACACACACACACACACACCCACACACACACACACACACATATATATATATATATATATATATATATATATATATATATATATATATATATATATGTATATATATATATATATATATATATATATATATATATATATATATATATATATATATATATATATATATATATTGCCTTCCAGTCACCGTACAGTTTCGATTATTAAGCGTTGAAAGCTTTATGCTTTAGTGTGTCGTTTGTGGCCTTCCATTTTTTATGAATCTTACTACCACCTGTTTCCCCAGATAGCAATGTTTTTCTTTGGAGTCACACGACTCTTGTAAGCCCTTGTGTTCACAATACAAGTACCAGTGCATAGCATTACACTGTTAATCAGATATTCAACATTCTTTCTTTCAACTTTCTCTTTTATTCAGACTTTTGTGTCACACCTCCCCCGATCTCTTCCTGTTGCCTCCCCCCTCCCCGATCACCTGCACTCTCTCTCCCGCATTCACCTCTCGCTCTCGATCGTGTGTCGATGTAGCGTTGCCCTGTAAACATTCCGAGTGGGTCCAGGACCGGTTTCTCTCCTATAAAAAAAAAAAAAAAAAAAAAAAGGTCTGGTCGGGGTCCTTACCCTTTCTTTCTGAACCCCGTAATTGGTATCAAAGAATCCCTCTCACTATGATTTTGTTCGCTTTATAGTATTAAATGGATTGGATATGGCTTCATCTTTTAGACTTTTCGACAATAAACACATAAGTTTGACATTGTTATTTGTGCTGATGCTGTAACGTCGTTTTTAAAATCTCCCTTCCAATTTGCTCTCTCTCTCTCTCTCTCTCTCTCTCTCTCTCTCTCTCTCTCTCTCTCTCTCTCTCTCTCATATATATATATATATATATATATATATATATATATATATATATATATATATATATATATATATCTTTATATATATATATATATATATATATATATATATATGTGTGTGTGTGTGTATATATATATCTATATATCTTTATATATATATATATATATATATATATATATATATATATATATATATATATATATATACGCACACACACACACACACACACACATATATATATATATATATATATATATATATATATATATATATATATATATATATATATATATATGTATATATGATCTTAAGGAGAATTTATTAATAGCTGAGCTCAGTAATGAATTTTCTGAGATCGATCACACTGGTGGAGGGAGACGTAAACCCGTATCATGAAAAATCCCTATTAACCTACCAGCGCATTTGTTCGTGTAAAAAGCGGCAAAAGGTTCAACATATAATGCTGTCTTATATTGCTGCCAGGTTGGGGACGGGGATATGACGCTATAATACCTCCTAGTAGGTGGTCAAAAATGACATTTATTCATGTGAACTCCGGCAGGGCTAGAAGCAGTTTAGAAAGGAGCACAGGAGTCTCCTGACTACTGAATGGAGAATGACAGCAACTTTGGGTCGGGCGTTGCCCCCGACAGCAAGCCCCATCCACAAGGAAAGATGACATTTGTCTATGTGAAGAGCAGCAGGGCTGGAAATGGTCTGAATTTGTTATTTGGAGTCTCTTACACAATAAATGGATAATGACAGCCAATCCTGGTGGGATTTTGATCCTGAAAGCAACTCTGAATCAAACCTGGGGCAAAAATGAAATTTTTTATGTAAAAAGCAGCAGGGCGGTTAATGGTTTCAATTTGTCATTTGAAGTTTCCAGTCATTTTGTGTAGGGCTTTGACCACGACAGCAACCCTAAATCAAACTGGTGACAAAAATATCCTTTATTCATGTGACCATATGCAAGGCTGGAAATGGTCTCAATCTGTCATTTATGGTGCCCAACACACTAAATGGATAATGATAGCCATTCTTGGTGGGACTTTGACCCCGACATCAAACCTAAATAAAACCTGTGGCAAAAAATAACATTTGTTTATGATATAAGCGGCACGGCTGGAAATAGTCTCAATTTGTCATTTTGTGTGGGGTTTGACACCGACAGACACCCTAAATCAAACTCGGGACATAAATGACCTTTATTCATGTGACCATAAGCAAGGCTGAAAATGGTCTCAATTTGTCAATTGGAGTCTCTTACACACTAAATGGATAATGACAGACATTCTTGGTGGGACGTTGACCCCGACAGAAACCCTAAATCCAACCTGGGACAAAACTGACCTTTATTCATGTGACCATCTGCAAGGATGGGAATGGTCTCAATTTGTCAATTGGAGTCACCTACACACTAAATGGATAATGACAGACATTCTTGGTGGGCCTTTGACCCCGACAGCAACCCTAAATCAAAACTTGGGCAGAAATGACATCTATCTATTTGGAAAGTGGCACGGCTATAAATAGTCTCAATTTGTCATTTGGAGTCTGCTACATACTAGATGGACAATGCCAGCCATTTTGTGTGGAGCTTTGACCCAGAAAGCAACCCTAAATGAAAGCCGGGACAAAAATGACCTTTCTAAATGTGACTATCTGCAAGCCTGGAAATGTTCACAATTTTTCATTTGGAGTCTCATGCACACTAAATGGATAATGACAGTCATTCTTGGTGGGACGTTGACCCCGACAGCAACCCCAGATCAAAGTGGAGGCAAAAATGACATTTGTTTATGTGAAAAGCAGCAAGGCTGTTAATGTTATCAATTTGTCATTTGGAGTCTCCTACATACTAGATGGACAATGCTAGTCATTTTGAGTGGGGCTTTGACCCCTACAGCAACCCTAAATAAAACCTGGGGCAAAAATGATATTTGTTTATTATAAAAGCAGCACCGCTGAAAATAGTCTTTATTTATCATTTGGAGTCTCCTACATACTAAATGGACATTGCCAAACAGTTTGTGTGGGTCTTTGACCCCGACAGCAACCCTTAATTGAACCTGGGAGAAAAATGACCTTTATTTATGTGACCATCTGCAAGGCGTGAAATGGTCTCAATTGGTCATTTTAAGTCTCTTACACACTAAATGGATAATGACAGACATTCTTGGTGGGACTTTGTCCCCACAACAACATTAAATGAAATGCTGGACAAAAATAACCTATATTAATAAGGCAAACTGCAAGGCTGGAAATGGTCTCAATTGGTCATTTTAAGTCTCTTACACACTAAATGGATAATGACAGACATTCTTGGTGGTACTTTGTCCCCACAACAACATTAAATGAAATGCTGGACAAAAATAACCTTTATTAATAAGGCCATCTGCAAGGCTGGAAATGGTCTCAATTTGTCAGTTGGAGTCTCCTAAACACTAAATAGATAATGACAGCCATTCTTGGTGGGACTTTGACCCCTGCATCAACCCTATGTCAAACCTTGGCCAAAAATGCCATTTATCTATGTGAAAAATGGCAAGGCTAGAAAAGATCTAAATTTGTTATTTGGAGGGTCCTTCATATTAGATGGTCAATGCCAGCCCGTTTGGGTGGGACTGCATCCCTAAATCAAATGTAGGACAAAAATAACCTTTATTCATGTGACCATCTGCAAGGCTGGAAATTTGTCTCAATTTGTCATTTGGAGTCACCTACACACTAAATGGATAATGATATCCACTCTCGGTGTGACTTTGACCCTGACAGCAACACTAAATCAAACCTGGGGCAAAAATGACATTTGTTGATATGAAAAGTGGCAAGGCTGGAAATGGTCTTAATTTGTCATTTGGAGCCTCCTAGATACTAGATGAACAATGCCAGTCATTTTGGGTGAGGCTTTGACCCTGACAGCAACCGTAAATCAATCCTCGGGTAAAAATTACCTTTTTTATGTGTAAAGCAGCAAGGCTGGATATGGTCTCAATTTGTCATTTGGAGTCTCCTACACACTTAATGGACAATGACAGCCATTCTTGATGGGGCTTTGACCCCGACAACAACCCTAAATCAAACCCCGGATGAAAATTACCTTTATTCATGTGACCATCTGTAATGCTGGAAATGGTCTTAATTTATTATTTGGGGTGTCTTACACACTAAATGGATAATAACAGCTATTCTTGGTGGAACTTTAACCCCGACAGCAATCCTAAAGGCCGATTCAGACGATCCGTTTTCTTTCCGACAACCAGTCCGGTGGCTAAACGCCATCTAAATTTTGAACATTCACACGAGATATTCCCTGTCCGTTTTCCCGCGCGGTTTTCATTGCTTACTTAGATTCCCTTACTCTAGGATTATGGGAGATAATTCTCTCAGCATTAGAAATCTTGCAGCAACTGCCTTTCTACAAGAAGAGAAGGAGAAAGAAAGATTCTGACGAAAAAGGAAAAGGACATGAGTACATTAGTCATTTAAAAAAAAAAAAAAGTGAGTGAGACTTAAGGACCATTTATAAAGAACTGGCAGATAAAGAAGTGAAATTTTATTAATATTTTATCGGTCAAACAACTTCTCATACCCTGGCACAAGTTCAGTTAACCTCTCATCCATGGTGTTACCAGTGGGAAAAATCAAAACGTATTCCAAATGGATACTAAATCTTTTCCAAAAATTATCCAATGTCTAAGAAAGGGTATCTAAACACATTGAATACATCGTAATGCATATGTGTATATATATATATATATATATATATATATATATATATATATATATATATATATATATATATATATATATATATATATTTATACACACACACATATATATATATATATATATATATATATATATATATATATATATATATATATATATATATATATATGTGTGTGTGTGTGTATGTGTGTGTGTCTGTGTGTGTGCGTGTGTGTGTCTGTGTCTGTGTGTGTGTTTGTGTGAATATATATAATTAACGCTCGTGATTTCAATCAATGTAAATATTAACCACAATGGCATTTAATACCGAATTATATCTCGGGAATATATATCCACTGGAATTCATTTATGGTAATAGCTTCTGGCTGGGCAGAGATTCAAACCCCTCCCTATTCAACCTTCATTGAAAATGTTCCCATGCAAGAACATTCAACATTTACTCAAAATGTTACGATGCAAGAACCTTCAACATTTATTCAAAATTTTTCGATGCAAGAACATTCAACATTTATTCAAAATGTTTCGATGCAAGAACATTCAACATTTATTCAGAATGTTTCGATGCAAGAATATTCAACATTTATTCAAAATGCTCGATGCAAAAACATTCAACATTTATTCAAAATGTTACGATGCAAGAACCTTCAACATTTATTCAAAATTTTTCGATGCAAAAACATTCAACATTTATTCAAAATGTTACGATGCAAGAACCTTCAACATTTATTCAAAATTTTTCGATGCAAGAACATTCAACATTTATTCAAAATGTTTCGATGCAAGAACATTCAACATTTATTCAGAATGTTTCGATGCAAGAATATTCAACATTTATTCAAAATGCTCGATGCAAAAACATTCAACATTTATTCAAAATGTTACTATGCAAGAACCTTCAACATTTATTCAAAATTTTTCGATGCAAAAACATTCAACATTTATTCAAAATGTTACGATGCAAGAACTTTCAACATTTATTCAAAATGTTACGATGCAAGAACCTTCAACATTTATTCAAAATTTTTCGATGCAAGAACATTCAACATTTATTCAAAATGTTACGATGCAAGAACCTTCAACATTTATTCAAAATTTTTCGATGCAAGAACATTCAACATTTATTCAAAATGTTACGATGCAAGAACCTTCAACATTTATTCAAAATTTTTCGATGCAAAAACATTCAACATTTATTCAAAATGTTTCGATGCAAGAACCTTCAACATTTATTCAAAATTTTTCGATGCAAGAACATTCAACATTTATTCAAAATGTTTCGATGCAAGAACTTTCAACATTTATTCAGAATGTTTCGGTGCAAGAATATTCAACATTTATTCAAAATGTTACGTGGAAGAACATTCAACATTTATTCAAAAAGTTTCGATGAAAGAACATTCAGCATTTATTCAAAATGTTTCGATGTAAGAACCTTCAACATTCATTCAAAATGTTTCGATGCGAGAATATTCAAGATTTATTCAAAATGTTACGTAGAAGAACATTCAACATTTATTCAAAATGTTTTGATGCAAGAACCTTCAACATTTATTTAAAATGTTTCAATGCAAGAATAATCAACATTTATTCAAAATGTTTCGATGCAAGAACCTTCAACATTTATTCAAAATGTTTCGATGCAAGAATATTCAAGATTTATTCAAAATGTTACGTGGAAGAATATTCAACATTTATTCAAAATGTTTCGATGCAAGAACCTTCAACATTTATTCAAAGTATTACAATGCAAGAATATTCAACATTTATACAAAATGTTACGATCAAAAACATTCAACATTTATTCAAAATGTTTTGATGCAAGAATATTCAAGATTTATTCAAAATGTTATGATGCAAGAACATTCAACATTTATTCAAAATGCTTCGATGCAAGAACAATCAACTTTAATCAAAATGTTACGATGCAAGAACATTCAACTTTAATCAAAATGTTACGATGCAAGAACATTCAACATTTATTCAAAATGTTTCGATGCAAGAATATTCAACAATTATTCAAAATGTTGCGATGCAAGAACATTCAACATTTATTCAAAATGTTTCGATGCAAGAATATTCAACATTTATTCAAAATGTTTCAATGCAAGAACAATCAACTTTAATCAAAATGTTTCGATGCAAGAATATTCAACATTTATTCAAAATGTTTCGATGCAAGAATATTCAACATTTATTCAAAATGTTACGATGCAATAACATTTAAAATTTGTTCAAAATGTTTTGATGCAAGAATATACAACATTTATTCAAAATGTTACGATGCAAGCACATTCAACATTTATTCAAAATGTTACGATGCAAGAACATTCAACATTTATTCAAAATGTTACGATGCAAGAACATTCAAAATTTGTTCAAAATTTTTTGATGCAAGAATATACAACATTTATTCAAAATGTTACGATGCAAGAACATTCAACATTTATTCAAAATGTTACGATGCAAGAACATTCAACATTTATTCAAAATGTTACGATGCAAGCACATTCAACATTTATTCAAAATGTTTCAATGCAAGAACCTTCAACATTTATTCAAAATGTTTCGATGCAAGAACCTTCAACATTTATTCAAAATGTTTCGATGCAAGAATATTCAACATTTATTCAAAATGTTTCGATGCAAGAACATTCAACATTTATTCCAAATTTTACAATGCAAGAACATTCAACACTTATTCAAAATGTTTCGATGCAAGAACATTCAACATTTATTCAAAATGTTACGATGCAAGCACATTCAACATTTATTCAAAATGTTTCAATGCAAGAACCTTCAACATTTATTCAAAATGTTTCGATGCAAGAACCTTCAACATTTATTCAAAAAGTTTCGATGCAAGAATATTCAACATTTATTCAAAATGTTTCGATGCAAGAACATTCAACATTTATCCAAAATGTTACGATGCAAGAACATTCAACTTTAATCACCCCGTTCAACCTTCATTGAAAATGTTCCCATGCAAGAACTTTCAACATTTATTCAAAATGTTTCGATGCAAGAACATTCAACATCTATTGAAAATGTTACGATGCAAGAACATTCAACTTTATTAAAAATGTTTTGGTGCAAGAACATTCAACTTTAATCAAAATGTTCCGATGTAAAAATATTCAACTTTAATCAAAATGTTCCGATGTAAGAACATTCAACTTTAATCAAAATGTTCTGATGTAAGAACATTCAACTTTTTAAAAAAAATTCCGATGTAAGAACATTCAAATTTAATCAAAATGATTTGATGCAAGAACATTCAACTTTAATCAAAATGTTCTGATGTAAGAACATTCAACTTTAATCAAAATGTTCTGACGTAAGAACATTCAACTTTAATCAAAATGTTTTGATGCAAGAACATTCAACTTTAATCAAAATATTCCGATGCAAGAACATTCAACTTTAATCTAAATGATTTGATGCAAGAACATTCAACTTTAATCAAAATGTTTTGTTGCAAGAACATTCAACTTTAATGAAAATGTTTCGATGCAAGAACATTCAACTTAAATCTAAATTTTTTAATGCAAGAAACCCTCTTCAACCTTCATTCAAAATGTTTCAATGCAAGAACACCCCCTTCAACATTCATTCAAAATGTTCCTATGCAAGAACATTCAACTTTTAATCACATTGTTCTGGTGCTTGAACATTCAACTTTGATAAAAAAAAATTCGATGCAAGAACACCCCCCTTCAACATTCATTCAAAATTTTCCGATGCTACAACATTCAACTTTTAATCACAATGTTCCGATGCAAGTACATTTAATTTTAATTTAAATGTTTCGATGCAAGAACAACCCCTTCAACCTTAATTCAAAATGTTCCAATGCAAGAAAATTCAACTTTGATAAAAATGGGTTGATGCAATAACACGTTCTTCAACCTTCATTCAAAATTATAAGATGCAAGAATTTTCAAATTTTATTCACATTGTTTCGTTATAAGATGCAAGAATTTTCAAATTTTATTCACATTGTTTCGATATAAGAATGCCCATTTTAACTTTTTTTTTTTAAATATTTTTCTTGATGTTTATGCAAAATGTTCTTTTAGTTAAAATTCCCCTTTAAATCTCATTCCAAATGTCTACATGATTAAATATCCTCTATAATTTTCATTTAAAACCTCCTCAATTTAAATATAATCATCGTTTATTGTATTCATCATGTCATTTATATGAAATATCCACTTTGATTTTCATTCAAACCATGTTCATTGTTAAATATTTCATTTGATTTTAGCCCAAAAAGCCAATGTGTATGAGTATCTATTTTGATTTTCATTCAAAACATCATATTAATATATCCCTTAGATTTTCTTCTAAACATCCTCATGTTAAAATATCTTTTTTATTCCAAAACAACATGCTGATATATCAAAAGTATCATTTTTTATTTTGGTTCTGAACCTCTTCACGTCAAAATTTCCTTTTTGGGCTCAGGCCATGTCGTCCTGATGGAAGTTCCTTCATTAGTAGCATCCTAGGTTATATTTGACTACAGTGATATATCCCAGAGAATTCACCAAAGGTATCCAGAATTCTAACTCCTGGAGCGAATATCCCTTAAAATTGGATATCGCGTCATCAGAGGACGTATTCTTGACACGTCTCATAGCTATCTACACACCTAATAGCGTTTCCGCTTCGAGAGGGAAAAGTGGCAAGAATATAGGAGAGTCGTTAAAGAGACAACGCTCTCGACACTCCTACTGTACTGTAAATAGTGCGCCGAATCGCCACCGCGAGGCGCCACCAAGCCATTCTTTCTCTTGTAGCTTCGTTGACCGGTGTTATCCCATGTTATCTCTCGCGGTTTTGGAGTTATTTGTTGCTATGATGCCTTCACCAGCCTCATCAGCTTCTGGAAAGTTAAGTAATATCTATGAATTGTGTAAATGTAAGCTCCTGCCAGTTTTACTCTTCGATTGAGATCGTAATTAACGTAACAAGAGCTGTTGCTAGCCGGATGGTGTCATGAGCACGGTCGTTCTTCCTGTACATCTAGTTAGCCAGAACGACTTTCCCGGTATTATTTTCTTTAATAACTTTAGCTATTTAGTATTTTAGCTAGGGATTTTTATATTATGTCATTGTTGTCGTGGATTTGGCTATTATGATCGAGCCTCACGAGGGCTAGGCTTCCTAGCCTAGGCACATACACACTTCATGCATGATATAACCTTCCTGGTAAAGTTTTATTGAAGCTCAGGCAATATTTTATACGATTAAGATATTATTGCATAAATTTTCCTCTTCCAAGATAGTATGCAAGAGTGTTTCGGTGAATGATTCTCTATGCTTCTAGACTTACTAGCCTAGGGGCTTTAGTATACTAGTACATGTCCCCAATTGCTCTTGTATCGACTTAGAAGGTATAGGAGGCATCAACCTCACCTTAGAAGACATAGCTTCTTTTCGGACGGAAATGCATCAGTTGGTTGCAACACGTTTAGCCCCGAAGGAGCTAAACGTCAAGGATCTCCCCGCTTTCTCTGACGTTAATCCTTGGAGATATGCAGAGCATATGCCAATGTCGGGGGGGAAGATCTTCCTCTCAGAGTAACTGGGCACTGTCCCAGTAGAGGAAATTGAGTTTTGGCCCAGCAAAGGGGCCTACCCGGATTGCTATGTCCGTCTGAGGACGGAACCTGCATCCAAGGAGGAAACAGAGCCGAAGGAGACGATTGTCTTCGAACTCTCTAAGGCTCAGGCCTTATATACGACCACCTTGAAAGAGAGGGCCTTTGCTAGCTCCAAGGTGCCGGCTCTCAGCAAAAAGCACTCGTCCTTTAATTGCTGACCCCAAACGTGCCTTCCCCTTTATGGACAAAGGGTTTAAGGCAGCCTTAAAGGTAGTTGAAGCAGGGAAACCTTGCCCTACACTGGAGGAGTGTAGACCCTTTTCCCTTGCTTTTCCATCAGATGATAAAGACTGGAAGGATGTTCATAACACCTTCACAGTTTGGAAGCTGGAGGCAGATATTGCTGGACGACAGTTCGGCGAAGACCTCCCGAAGCTGTCGGAGTCTCTCCTGCGCAGGGAACAAGAGACTAAGGAACGTCTTGCTGCTTCCATGTCTCTGCAGACTGGCTTAGAGACTATGGCAAGCATCTCAGGCACCCCAGATATGTACATGATCTTCGCCAAATCTCATTTGACGACAGTCACCAAGGACTTGTACAACTTTATCAAAGCCCGAAGGACTTGTAGAGAATTCGTGTTCGCCTCGGCTGCGGTGAGACACGAACCAAGGAGGCTCATAGCCTCCAATATCTGGGGAAAAGACCTCTTCCCAAGTGAAGTGGTCAAAGAGGTCGTGGACAAAGCCGCTACGGAGAACAGGAATCTCCTCTCCAAATGGGGCTTGTCCTCAAAAAGAAAATCTTCCGCTGATGAGGGTCCCCAGCTGAAGAATAAATCAAAACGACCAAGAGTGCCCTCTCGGCCCAGAAAACAGCAACAGCTTCCCGTGGCCATGGTGCCCCAGACGGTGGCACAACCAACCACCACCTTCCAACTGGTTCCCCAAACACTGACGACCCAATCGCCGGTCTTCACCCCAGTTTTTTGAAAGCCAATCAACGGCTTTTAGGCCGAAGTCTCGAGGTTCCTTTCGAGGATCCTCTAGACGCCCCTTCAGAGGTAGGAGTAACAAAGGTGGACGTGGCCAAGGGGGCAAGTCCTCCAACCAGCACTCCATGTGAGATGCTACCGGTAGGAGGGAGACTTCTCCTCTTCCGGGATCGTTGGACCTTCGATCGCTGGGCCTACAGCCTAATCTAGAACAGACTAGGGTGGAGTTGGAGCTCAACTCCACCAAACTTTCCTCAATTCTTCCAGCTTTCAACCCCCTTTCTGGAAGAATATGTTCAGGAACTCGTGAACAAAAGAATTATAAGGAAGGCAAAGTCCATCAGATTCCAAGGAAGGCTATTTTGTGTTCCGAAGAAGGATTCGGAAAAGCTCAGAGTCATTCTGGACCTATCACCACTCAACAAGTTCATAGTGAACCACAAGTTCAGAATGCTGACGCTTCTACACATAAGGACCATTTTGCCCAAACGGGCATACACAGTCTCCATAGACATGACAGATGCGTACTGGCATGTTCCATTCAACCGTCAAGTTTCCCCCTACCTAGGGATCAAACTACAGAAAAGAAAGTACGTTTTTAGAGCCATGCCCTTCGGTCTAAACATAGCTCCAAGGGTATTCACCAAGCTTGCGAATGCAGTCATTCATCAACTACGCATAAAAGTGGATCCAGGTAGTAGCCTACCTGGACGACTGGCTGGTGTGGGCAGCATCCGAGGAAGAGTGCAGGCAAGCCTCCAAGCAAGTGATCCAGTTCCTGGAACACTTAGGATTCAAGATCAACTTGGAAAAGTCTCGTCTATCTCCAGCTCAAAAGTTCCAGTGGCTGGGCGTCCACTGGGACTTACAGTCACACTGCCTTTCCATTCCATCAAAGAAGAGGAAAGAGATAGCAGGATCTGTCAAGAGACTTCTTCAATCTGACAGGATATCAAGAAGGCAACAGGAGAGAGTGTTGGGGTCCCTCCAGTTTGCCTCAGTGACAGATCCAATATTGAAAGCACAATTAAAAGATGCATCAGGAGTTTGGAGAAACTACGCATCATACGCTCGAAGAGATCTACAAAGACCGATTCCAAATCGTCTGCGATCACTACTCAAACCATGGTCGGAAGCCAAGAACCTGAAGAGCAAGGCACCTCTGAAACCACCTCCACCGGCAGTCACCGTTCACACGGATGCCTCAAAATAGGGGTGGGGAGGTCACTCTCATCATCGGAAAGTCCAGGGAACCTGGTCTCCCCTCTTCAAGTCCTTCCACATAAATTTTCTGGAAGCCATGGCGGTTCTTCTCTCTTTGAAGAAACTGGAACTTCGCTGCTCAATCCATATCCGTCTGGTTCTAGACAGCGAAGTTGTAATGAGATGCCTAAATTGACAAGGCTCGAGATCGCCTCACATAAATCAAGTGATACTGGCCATCCTCCGTCTAGCGAAGAAGAAGAGATGGTACTTGTCAGCAGTCCACCTTCAAGGGTTCCGCAATGTGACAGCAGACGCTCTATCCAGGGTCAACCCGATAGGGTCAGAATGGTCCTTAGACGCAAAATCATTCTCCTTCATATTAGGCAAAGTCCCAGAACTGCAGATAGACCTCTTCGCAACGAGCGACAACAAGAAGCTACCCCGGTATGTAGCCCCGTACGAGGATCCCCTAGCGGAAGCGACAGACGCAATGCCCATAGATTGGAACAGGTGATCCAAGATCTACCTGTTCCCTCCAACCAACCTTCTGCTGAAAGTCCTCGACAAACTGAGATCCTTTCGGGAGATAGCAGCAATAGTGGCCCACAAGTGGCCCAACAGTGTTTGGTTCCCTTTAATAACGGAACTACGCCTGAAGCTGATCCCGTGGCCGGACCCAGTTCTGACTCAGCAAGTGCAGCAATTGACTGTCTCAGCTTCATCAGAGAAAACCCAGAACCTTCATCTCATGATTTTCTCGCCCTAGCGGTCAAGAAATGGTTCGGGATTTCTAGGGACAGTATTAACTTCTTAGAAGAATACAAGTGAAAGTCAACAAGAAGACAACAATATGAGTCTTCCTGGAAGAAATGGGTGGCCTTTGTCAAGGCGAAGAAACCTAAGGAGATTTCTACTGATTTCTGGTTGTCCTTCTTCATCCATCTTCATGAACAAGGTTTAGCAGCCAACACGATTACTACCTGTAAATCTGCCCTAGCCAGACCAATCCTATATGCCTTCCAGGTAGACTTTTCTAATGAAATCTTCAACAAGATTCCAAAAGCCTGCGCTAAACTTCGTGCCGCAGCTCCTCCAAAGCCCATTTCATGGTCTTTGGATAAGGTTCTTCACTTAGCATCAACTCTGAACAATGAGGATTGCTCGCTGAAAGACTTGACTCAAAAGGTGATATTCTTATTTGCACTAGCCTCAGGAGCCAAGTTAGCGAAATAGTGGCCCTCTCGAGGGATGATGGCCACATTTAGTTCATAGATTCTGGAGAACTCAACCTCTTTCTGGATCCGACGTTTTTCGCCAAGAACGAGCTACCCACTAAAAGATGGGGTCCCTGGAGAATCTGCCCTCTGAAGAAAGAAGCATCCCTCTGCCCAGTGGAATGCCTAAAGGTCTATCTTCGTAGAACTTCAGACTTTAAGGGAGGTCAGCTTTTCAAGGGAGAGACGTCTGGTTTAACATTATCCTTGAAACAGATAAGGGCGAAAATCACCTATTTCATATGCAGAGCGGATCCAGACAGTACACTCGCAGGTCATGATCCGAGAAAAGTTGCCTCGTCTCTGAATTTCTTTCAGATGATGTCGTTTGAAAGCCTTTGGGCTTATACTGGATGGAAGTCATCCAGAGTTTTCTTCAAACACTATGCGAAGCAATTATAGAAAATAAAATTTTCATGTGGTGGCGGCAGGCAGTATTATAAAGCCTGCCGCTTGATTACTGCGAAGAACAGTGCACTAATTGGGACTTTTAATGAAGGGTGTACATGATAGACTCGTAAGACATATCATGTCGAGTATTGTGTTTAGTGATAACACTATAGACTGTTCTCTTTACACAGGTGACATTAAGCATAATAGACTGACACAAGTGCCAGGCATACTTATATGCACAGTGTTCCTAGTAACAACAGAATACATAGCGAAATTTTATATTTCCCTTAGAGTGGCTAATGTTTTCCCTTTTCAGGTGAAACTTATTTTAATTCTGTTATTACTATTTATGCTTTTATGCAGAATTGTTCTGCATAAGATGTAATTGAATACATCCATGATTTCTATTTTTGTAATAAACAATAGAAGGAATCTTTGCGTCTCTTTCGCCTCAAATATTCTAGATTAAGAATAAAGTCAGAGCATCCTTGATTCTTCTAATATTTAAGAAAATATTGGGGAACTAAGGTTAAGACTGTTCCAAGCAAACAGGTAAGAACTGATTGTACTAAACTGTTTATTTTACTGAACTAAGGTTTCCTACACATATGTAAACCTGTCTGTCTCTTTTCAGCCAGACTTGGGAGGTATCAGTAACCTACACAGAGATATACCATCTAAGTACAAACTACAGTATACTTATGTATATGATGACACTAATATTCAAACTGTTTGCTAGATTGTTCCTTGAACTCACAATCCTCGAGTTTTTCCTAGAGTCTACCCAGACTCTTCCCTGTAGGGGGCAGGAAGAACTGACATAGTTTATGATCAGTTAATTGATGTATAACAGTAACATCAAGTGTCTCTAGGTCTAGAAGATCAAATAGGAAATATTTATCTCGCGATAACGGCACTATTGAAAATCCACAGATACATTAATGCTCTGATAAACTTCCATCAGGACGACATGGCCTGAGCCCAAAAAACGGATTTTGAAGCGGAGCGAAAAATCTTTTTTTGGGTGAGGTAGCCATGTCGTCCTGATGGACCCACCCTTTTTTTGACAAAAGGATAATGAATCCCTCCCGATGGTACTGTATTTGCAACACCTACAAAGCTACAAAGAATGGCTTGGTGGCGCCTCGCGGTGGCGATTCGGCGCACTATTTACAGTACAGTAGGAGTGTCGAGAGCGTTGTCTCTTTAACGACTCTCCTATATTCTTGCCACTTTTCCCTCTCGAAGCAGAAACGCTATTAGGTGTGTAGATAGCTATGAGACGTGCCAAGAATACGTCCTCTGATTAAGCGATATCCAATTTTAAGGGATATTCGCTCCGGGAGTTAGAATTCTGGATACCTTTGGTAAATTCTCTGGGATATATCACTGTAGTCAAATATAACCTAGGAAGCTACTAATGAAGGAACTTCCATCAGGACGACTTGGCTACCTCACCCAAAAATAGATTTTTCGCTTCGCTTCAAAATCAGTTTTGTAATTCTAATTTAATTAATAGTCCTGTTGAGTTATCCCTTTCAGTCTTCATTCATTTGAATGTTCTCTCACTAAAACATTGTTATTCAATACATCCGCATGCTTTTATTTGTTTCGTTCAAAACGTTTTCAAGTTGAAAAGTTCCCTTTGATTAACTCATAATATCATGATAATATATCCCCTTCGATTTTAGTTTGAAACCTCCTCTTATCAAAATATCTTCATTGGGTTCATTCTAAACATCCAGTGCAAATATTCTCCTTCATTTTCATTCCAAATTTCCTCATGTTAAAATATATCCTCTTTTTTCTGTTTAAAACGTCTTGGTAAAATATTCTCTCTTTTTTTTTTTCAAAATATGTATATATTTAAATGGTCCCTTTGATTTTCATTCTAAATGATATGATGAAATATTCTTTGTGATTTTCATTTAAAATGTCCTAATTTTAAAATAGCCCCTTGGATTTTACCGGAAACATCCTTATTCTTAAACATGCTTTTTTAATTATAATGTCATCACCCTCTTCTCAAAACGTCTCTCTCTACGAGAATGCTCTCCATCTCTTTTATTTAAAAGTTTATATTAAAACATAAGTAAAAGTCCTGAAAAGCACATAGAGAGAGAGAGAGAGAGAGAGAGAGAGAGAGAGAGAGAGAGAGAGAGAGAGAGAGAGAGAGAGATCTGTTCTTAATCTTATGTTTTTTGCATAGTATTATTTCTTATATATATCTAGTGCATGCATTTAGAGCTTTTTATAACATTGGCATTTCATGCATAGTCATTGTGCGGATCGCCAGTTAGGTGATAACTGAGAGATGAGGCAAATGCAACTAGCTTTTTTTCAATAGACGTAGAGCTTTTCATACAACAGTTTCAGGTCACAACACCTCAAACAGATCAATTCAAGAAAAAACAGGCTCAGACAGTTCTGTTGACATAAAGGTGTGGAGCAAGATATACAATAAAAAAAAGAAAAATACTGTTACAACGTACGAGTATGAAACATGTGCGGTACATGACTCACCCCTAAAAATTACATAGATGTAAAATAAGGTGCCCTGCTCTTGAGAGGTGTACTGTAGGCTGGTCATGTGGCAGGAGATAGGCAGGATTTAGGCAATCAATGGAGACCCAGTCCTCTTTGCCACGCAAGTCGATTAGGAATGCTTTTACAGTGATTTACGAAGAAAGGGCCGGTATAAGGGGGCGTTAGTGGTGGCTTGCTAGTGTCATTGTGAATTAAAACGTGCGATGCTGATTGCAGATCTGTCGGTATGTTTTGCTTACCTGGGGGCATGTATGTCTGGCGGCATGGAGTAAATTTTCCCACAACGTGAAGTAGGTTGTCAGAGGAGGTTGCAGACGGGAGAAAAATCGACAGGGACGACCAAGGGGTCGCCATTCACCATTTCAGCAGCCCAGACATCCAAGGCATCGTAGGAGGGGTCCTTAGTCCCACAAGGACCCAGTGAAGCTAGGTAAACCAGTTGGAGTCCTTGCAGCAGGACATCAATGCTGCTTTGAGTGTGTGGTGAAAACGTTCAACCAATCGGTTGACGGCAGTGTTGTATGCAGTTGTCTGGTGAAGGGGGATCCCCAGAAGATTTGCTAATGATGTCCAAAATGGAGAGGTGAAAGTGGTACCCATATCAGAAGTAATGTACTCAGGGATACTAAATCTTGTTATCCATCCTAAAAGTAAGGCAGATGTATATGAGGTAGACATTGCTGTTTCCATGGGAATGGCCTCAGGCCAATGATTGCAGTGGAAGATGATGGTAAACAGGTAATGATGTTCTTATAATGTGGTTAGGGGACTTCTAACATCAATGTGAATGTAGGCAAAGTTTCCCTGAGGTTGAGGAATCCATGTGTCGATGTACTTTTGAGTTTTGGCATTAAGTACAGGCGTGGACCCATTCCTTAGTATCCTTAGTAATGCTGTGTCAAATTAACTTCGTCTTTAGTAGTTGTGCAGAAAAATAGTGCGAGGGATGTGAAAGGCCATGAAGGAAATCAAACACCTGTTGGCACATGGGAGAAGGTATGCACTGTCTAAGTTTATCAGTACTGACGTCACAGAGGAGGGTGGCGTTGGAGTCGTCGAGAGGGACATCCTTCCAATGGAGGGATGTGCTGGATGTCTTACATTCTGCCAAGGTGTTGTAACTCAATCCTAATTATTTTTCTTGACAAGGCATCAGGAATGGGATTCATTTTCCCAGGAACGTGTAGAAGGGTACAATTGTATTCAGCCACGACAGAGATTTTGGCGTTGACAGGCTGACCATGCGTCGGACTGTCGAGTGAAGACGTGCACCAGAGACATGTGGTTCGTGCTAATGACGAAGGGCATGCCTTCCAAGAAGTGGCGAAAGGGACAGACAGCCAAGTGCAACGCCAGCAAGTCACTGTTCAAGGTGAGTAGCCGTATTCTGCCTTGGACAGTTATCTACTGAAGAAGGCCAATGGGCTTTGTGAACCATTGACCACCTGCTTGATTACTTCTGCAATAGCGATATCACTGGCATCAGTGGAGAGAAGGAGAGTTGTATGTGGCATGGGAAAAGGAAGAGTGGCAGCAGTTGAAAGGGCATTCTTTGCATTGCAGAAATATGTTTCTTGAAGGGGACCCCAATTCAGGTCTTTTGGCTTGTCCTTGAGGGAGGCCTCAAGGGACAAAAGTGGTGGCAATGGCTGGCAGGAAACTGATAATAGTTGATCATGTTCAAGAATTCTTATAGTGCATTGACAGTCAAGGTCATGGGGAAGTTCTGAACGGCTGCTACCTACTCAGGGAGTGGGTGGACTCCTTCAGGAATGATGTGGTTTCTTAAATTAAGAACGATACTTTGTTGGCACCAAAGGTACACTTGTTGTACCAGACTACAAGGTAGTTCTCTTATAGGCAGTCGAGCACGATGCATAGATGACAAAGGTGTTGCTCTTTGGAGGAATATAACACAAGTAGGCTGTCTACGTAACATAGACAGAAAGGGAGGTTCCCGAAGATGCCGTTCATAAGACATTGAAAAATTGCCCCAGAATTAAGAAGCCCAAAACAGCAGTAATTGAGGTTGTAAGTACCAAAGGAGTTGGTGATGGTGGTATTGGGGATGTGTTCTGTGTTCATGGGTACCTGATAATACCACTATAGGGGGTCGAGTGTGGAGAAAACCTTTGCTTTGTGCAAGTAGAAGGTCACGTCGGAGATGTTTTGGAGGGGTTAGTGATTCAGTTCTGTCTTCATGTTCAGGCCCCTGTAATCCTCACATAGACACTGAGAGCCACCTTTCTTCAGAATGATGTGTAAGGGTGACGACCAAGCGCTTGAGGCCTTTTTGCAAAAGCTCATTTCTTATATTTCACTGAATGTTTATTTAGCGGCTGCAAAGCGATCCGGTGCCAGACGCCTAAATCTTGCAAATGCTGGGGGCCCTGTCGTCTTGATATGCTGATAAACACCATGTTTGGCGGGAACCGTTGGCGTTTGAAAAAGTTCTAGACAGAAAACAATCCGGGTATGACGTGAGGAGGTGGGCGTAGGCATCCGTGGGTGTGCTGATGTTGAGAGCGAGGTGAGAGGGGCAGGTTTGAGAGGTGCCGAGGAGTACGAATCCACGTCGACTAACTGTCATGTCGGTGAGCTACATCAACTTGAAGGTGGAAATGTGAGAGGAAATCCTCACCAATGTGACGTCAGCAACAAGAAACTTCCAAATATACTTGGCGCTTGAAAACATTAACATGAGGGTTTCATAACTGTGGGTGGGTATCGCAGATCTGTTGGCAGCTACCAGGCGGACCTCGGCAGATTTAGACAGACTACGTTGTGTCCTGGATAGTGGCCTTGACAGAAGAGAATGACATGCACCTGTGTCTACCAAAAATCGCACGCCCATACCTACATCATATAAAAAGAAAAGATTAGTGACAGGGGAGGTCACTGCCTCAAGCGATGTCCTACTTATGTTTTTTTGGCCACTGATAACCATTCGTACATTTCTTCACAGCAGCCCAGAATTTGGAGTGGTAGTGGCATAACTGTGACTGGGTGTCAGTAAGTGGCTGAAGAGGTCATTGGTTAGGGCGTAAGAGAAGGGTGGTATATGTGGGTGGTGGGCGGTTTTGTCACCGCTCTGGCACATCACAGGGTGAGCGTCTGTGTCTTACCACATTCACGTCAGCTTCGGTCGATGCTGAATAGTTGTCCACTTCATCAGGAGTGGTGGCGTTGATGGAGATCTGGAAGGTGGTGAAGTGGCTCTCTATAAGGGCGTCGACTTTGGTCATCAGGTCCTTCATAGGCAAAATATCGACATCCGGGTTGACAGCACGTTCACTTTCGAGTAGGCACCATACCCAAAGGGCATGAAGTAGATTCACTTCAGGAGGTGAGCAGTCTGCAGCCGGATGCAGGGGGGCGATGCTGGTCATTCCTCTGAGGGGGAGTATAGCCCTTTGGTCCCCAAACGGTTCTTGAGAGAGCTGAAAAATTTTCACAATGCTGGTGGCTGGTTATGTTGAGTATTGCTCCAGGAGGTATGATTTGAGGGCGTCGTACGTTATTGGGGTGTTTCCTTGCTTGCGCAGCCAATCAGAGATTTCTTGAAAAGTGATCCCGGGAATCACCGCGAGAACGTAATCTGCTTTGATGCTTGATGGAGTCATGCCTTTATTGCGAAACTGGACTTTACCACACTTGATCCAAATGAACGCTTCTCCACTTACGAAGGGTGTTAGTTTATTGAGGCGGCATGTGCCGAAGAGGCAGGTTTGTTGGAAGGCATCTGCAAGCAGTAGGGCACAGCAGTGAGGAGGCAGGCGGGAGGGAGCGAACACTCCGCTGGTCACCAATGTGCAGATCTCCCTTTAGGTGATAACTGAGAGACGAGGTGAATGCTACTAGCTTTATTTCAACAGACAACAAGCTTTTTATACAACAGTTTCAGTGGAAAAAGGTTGCAAAAATTCAAACAGATCAATTCAAGAAAAAACAGGCTCAGGTCGATTCTGTTGACAGAGAGGTGTAGAGCAAGATATACAAGAAAAAAAAATACCGTTAGAATGTACGAGTGTGAAACGTGCGGTACACCATGCTCCGAATTAACTTGATGGAAAAAAATATATATATGAATGTGTGCGTGCATAATATATCATCCTCAAAATTATCATATGTCCTAATTGTTAGATTTGGCTTCATTTATACAGAAAAAGTCAGTGGAATATTAATATAAAAAAAAATTATTTTAGTCATAATTTAGAAGTGTTTGAAAGATAGTCCATTTTAACTATAAGTTACTTATTAATAATCCTAAAGGGTCAATCATTATTACTTCTATTGTGGTTGCTTAAATACTTTCAATGTATGTTCAGCTTTTGTTTAGCTAAAGCAATTATTTTTTTAGTTTGAAGCTATGTTATCAGTATAACTAAGCCATGTTTTGTCATTTGATAACTTGTAGAATACATTTTTTTACTTAAATTTCTTTTATCCAATAAATTAGTTAATTTAACATTTTTTACCTTACATTGATTAAGGAACTGAATAAATATTTTTTTCTCATTTTTTCGTCATAATTTAAGTCAAGTTGTTATTAGCAGTCTTGGGTTGATTATGTCTCACCTTAAGAGGTAACGTTACAGAAGGGAAAGACAGGCACCAGTATCTACTTTAGATCCAGAATCATGCAAAAGAAGAGATTATTTAATGGGGAGGGCAGTGCCACAGCTGAGGGCTTCCTTATAGGTGTCTTAACCATTGACATCCGGTTGCACATTTCTTAGCAGCAACCCCAAATGTGGAGTAGTAGTAGCATAACCTAGGGCTTGAGACTTCCTCTAGTAGCTGTTAAGGGCTTTTGTTACAGTGTGGGCGTAAAGGTATGTCAGGTATGTCCTGAGGTGGGCATAGGTGCCCTACAGCATTTACCACAGCTCCAGTTGGTGTTATGGTTGTCCCCTTGGTCAAGAGTGGTGGTGTTCATAGAGTTCTTGATTGTTGGGGATTGGATGTCCATAACTGTCGATTCTGGTCATCAGTTCCTTCATAGATAAGGTATCAACATCAGGAAGGGTGGGTTGCACAGGCTCCGGCAGTTGTTGTACCCAAAGAGCACGAAGTAGGTTCAATTCATGAGGAGAACCGTCTGCAGCATGCTCAAGGTGAGCAATATTGATCATCTCTCGATGGGCCATCGAAGCCTTTTGATCTTCTAACGGTTGAGGAGAGAGCTGGAAAATCTTGGCAACATGGGCAGCTGGCGACAGTGAGTGCTGCTCCAAAAGGTATAAGTTGTAGGCATCAAAGTGTATGGGGCCAGCATTTGCAAAGCCAATCAGAGATTTCTGGTAAGGTGTCGTCGGGGATCCCACCGTGTATGTAGTCTGCTTTGCCAATTGAGTGGGTTACGCCTTAATGTGGAGCTGAACCTCAGGTTACTGAAACCAGGGACACACATCTCTACTAGCATAGGGCGGGAGTTTCACCGTGGCAGTATGAACTGATAAGCTGGGGTCAGTGCTGGACATCGTCATACGATAGGCAGACAAAGGGATGAGTTGGAGCTTGCAGGATGTTTGAGGAACTTCATAGGTCACAAATTTGATGAGAGTGAAGGAGGTGTAAGGATAAGGGGAGCTCCCAAACAACTAACTTTATTTAGCTACAATATAATTATCCATAGGCCATTAGAAGGTCACATAAGGGTGACAATGGCATGTGTACATTCAATGGCTTTTGTCAGTAAGGTTGACATTGATATAATGATGGTAATGAAAACAGTTTAAATTAGTGTATTATATTCAACAGCTTTTGTTGTATGATTTAGTTGGAATCGGATGGTAGTTACTGCGCGCCCTAGACAGGACATTTTTTTTTTTATTGGCAAAACATCTTTGCAATTCTCAAAAGTATTTGTAAAAGTAAAGAAAACATAAAACTTATGCAAAAACCGTAAGATTTCTTTTTAAGTGTTCTTAAAACATATGGTAATTATGTTAGATGACATTATTTTGTATGAAAATTGTGTATAAATAGCTGATATATCACGCTGTATGTATAATTTTGATATAAATTTGATTGGTAATAAGCAGTGAATGATTACATTGGCGTTTCGTAGTGTAACTATGAAATGATAATAGGAAAAAACTTAAAATTTCATTTGAAAGCTGAATGCATTTTCTATCTAACATAAATGTGATATGTATCGTTAAAAAAAAAATTAAGTCATTGCAGGGCGAAGACGTACAATTTGTTTATATTTTTAGGCAACTAAATTCATAATAAAGTTTTTGATATAAAAAGTTTCCTTTATTTTCACATTTTGTTGTATACCATGTGAAATATACAATACATTTATATCCTTATACAACTTAATTTACAATAAAGTTACCTTATATCAAAATGTTCATAGCATTAAATTTTTTGTGTAGCATATGAAATCTCAATGAATGCTCTTTGATTCAAATGGTATATGAAACATGACAATTACAATTATTTGCAAACGAACAAACATGCATAGAAAATATTATCTATGCACATGTAAAATTTTTGTGTTAATGACGGTCTAAATGCTTCTTATTGTATACATACAGTATTTTCTCTGCCATTTTGCATAATAAATAAGTAATGAATTGTAATAAGAAAAAAAAAAGACTAATGGAAAGCAGAATAAAGTTCCTATATAATTCATCATGCGCGGGAAATTCCGTCGTAGAAAAGTTGGTATGGAAACTTCGGTCACAGGAAACTAGGTTTCAAGCCGTTGTGATTGCATAAAAAAAAAAAAAAAAAAAAAAAAAAAAAAAAAAAAAAAAAAAAAAAAAAAAAAAAAAAAAACAACTACATATGTTTTCTATACATCATGTTTATAGGGTACTCAATAGAAAATAAATAGATAAAAGAATGATTGGCCAAAATATTTAATTTTTTTTTCAGTATTTAAGTGAAAACTAGGCGTGTACTAATTAAATAGAAAATAAGAAAAGTCTTTTAAAACCTTTTAAATTATAAACAACAGTTATTGAAAATTCAATCTTGTTAGTTTCATCATATTCTTCGGATAATGTTTCAACATAATTGTCAAGTTTTTCAAATTTTTACTTATTTTAACTGTTTTTCCTTGCTGCAAATGTAGTATCTGCTTGTGCTTGTGTTAATGACTCTTCCTTTTTCAAGATATCAGTAAATTTCCAGATACTGGGGTTTTGCATGCCATGGACTGTTTTGAGGCTAAGTGAAATCCTTTTAACTAATTAATTTTTTGCTTGAGATAATTTATCCATGATACGATTTCTCATATTCCAAAACTTTATAGTGCATAACGAAGCGTCTCCTCTATGAGGCCATCCACGGATTGCACCAATATATGTTAACTCAAAGTAACTAATAAATTCCATCCTAAATTCCATCGGTAGTAACTCGTCTTCGCAAGTTCCTCAAAGGAATCAGTTACTGTTTCACGTTGTAAGAATGCCAAAGCACAAAACATTCTGACTAACAGCAAAAACTTATTGTCAGTGTTGTACTGATCCTGAAGACCCAGATCGCAAATTCGTCAATAAACATTTTGGCACATATGAAAGAAACACCCAACAGTTTCACAACTAAGAAAATGGTTTCACCTTTTTCTTATTTTCGAATGTATTCGAACTTTGTATGCAGTTTAACGCATTTCACATTGCAAAATACCTTATCTTGTCGTTATTGTAGCCTACATACGAAAATCATATAAGTAATTTTCGTTATCGATAAATTTTTTATTACCTCTTTGAAATTTAACGTACTTGGAAGCTATTGCTATGGGTATTATGAATTTGAAATAGTAAAAAAAAAAAAAAAAAAAAAAAAAAAAAAAAAAAAAAAAAAAAATCCAAATTTTCATGTAAGGAAATCATATATGTGTGGCTTACTAATTTAACACCCATTTCAATATAAAAGTATAGTTAAAGATGAACTCTGTAATTTCTGCAAGCTACATAGGCAATTGCAAGATCCAGTTTTCTGAGAGCTAATTTTCTGAGCCAGAGCTTTCTTATCTTTTTTTTTTTATGAAAATACTTTTAAATTAATCATGTCACAATTAATCTTAAATGAATAAGTATACATTTTATTTGCCGATCTGAAACTCTGTTAGAGCGCGTGATAATTTTTTTCTACCATTTTAAAATGTGATTTAAAAGTCCGGAGGCTTCTGAGACAGAATTTTTTGAGGCTGAGGTTTCAGAGACCGAATTTTCCTAGCACCCCACGGAACATTGGCATTGAGAAAAGTGCCAATGTGGGAACATTGCCTCTGTGTACATTGCCCATGTGGGTACATTGCCATTGGGTACATTACCCGTGTGGGAACGTTGCTACTGAGATCATTGCCTATGTAGGAACATTGCCACTGGGTACATTGCCGAGTTTTTTTTTTTTTTTTTTTTTTTTTTTTTTTTTTTTTTCAAAGGAAATTGCCTCAAGGTTTAATCTTTTCAAAAAATAGTTAGCTAGTTTGCTGGTTAACTGTTATTTACAACAAATTTTCTTTATGTTTCCATAATTAGAAACTTGTAACCTTACAAACTGCCATTTGATTGTTGAAGAGTATAAGCTAAACATGTATTTATCTTTTATGTAGTATACATCAATAAAAAATATCTTTCATTGACTTTTCCATTGCTTACAGGTTTAACAGAAATTAGCTCATCCTAAGACCCATAATGGCATGTGTGATACATAATGACCGTGCTATGTATCCTAAGCATAGCACAAATAACACTGTAGAAAATGTTTATTGGGAATGTTCTCTAAGAAAGAAAAATAATTGAAAAGCAAGATTGTACATGAAAGATGGTGAGATTATAAAGTATATTGATGAGCCCAACCACTCTGCGACTAAGGATGTAGTCGAGGCTAAAGTTGTTCAAGTAATTTTAAGTGCTAATCCTGCAACATCTTATCAATCACGTCACATAATGGTATCATAAATGGCCGCTGCTTTAGATGACGCTACACTATCACAGCTGCCTTCTGTGAGTGCGATAAGTAGAAATGTTAGAAAATGGAGGGAAAAAAACAATTTCCCAGCTTTTCCAATGTCATGTACCAGAAACAATTTACTGTTCTGAACTCTGGAGAGAGAGGTCTCTGAAACACATACTGGTTTAAATTATAAGAATTGAATGCTTTTAGTTATGACAGCAACAGGTACGGAAAATCTAAAACGATTCCAAAATTGGGCTATTGATGGAACATTTAAAGTGGTGCCAGCAATATATTATCAGCCTCTCATTATTCATGTTCGAAAAGGTAATTTAGCATTCCTCGAACAATTTTGTTTTCTCGCCAAACAAAACAGAATCAACTTACAAAGTTTGTTATAACAAAATTAAAGAGTTATTGGATAACAACCAGCTTTAAAATATCACTGTTTACTTTGAGAGGGCCTCCTTTTAAAGTACTTGAAAATACATTTACCTTAATGCAATTTTAAATGTTGGTTTCTTTCACTTTTCTAAGTCACTATACTGTAAGGTTGTCGATCTTGGTTTTAAACAATATCACAATGATAATGCATTCTCTCTTTAGATGAGGCCTTTTCCTGCACTTGCATTTGTACCATTCGATGAAAGTAATGAATTTTCTGAAGTTATCAAAAGATGAGCGTATACCATCAGAATTTATCTCATACTTCCAAACTACTTACATAGTTGTATTATGAGGCAGATGAAACAGCCGATGAAGAAATCAACCTATTTACCCAATTACTCTCTGGAATGTTTACACTTGGACTGGACAAAGTTTACCTAGAAGCAATAGCAGCATTGAAGCATCCCATAATGCCTTAAATTCATCTGTCAGTATTGGTCACCCAAATTTTTGAAAAATTATCCCTTTCCAGAAAATGAACACTATGACGACCTTAATATAGGGATAAAGAATATTATTGATAATTATAGAAATTACCATCATCATTTAGTATGTTTGAAGTCTATTGCATATAACATGCACATATTCTAATTAGATTAATTTTTTTTATAAAGGTTTGATTTTTCCCAAAAAGTTGTGATATCCCGAATAAAATCAATAAATAGATAGATTGGAAAGGTGATTATCTAAAAAAATCTCATCCTTAGCTCAAAAAAAAAAAAGAAAAAATCCCTGGGCAATGTTCCCAGTGGCAATATCCCTACGTGGGCAATGTCCCAAGTAGCAATATTCCCACAAGGATAATGTTCTCAATGGCAATGTACCTAGTGGCAATGTTCCTACATGGGCAGTGTCCCTAGAAGCAATATTACAACATGGACACTGTTCTCAATGGCATTGTACTTAGTGGCAATGTTCCCACATGAGCAGTGTCCCTAGAAGCAATATTCCCACATGGACAATGTTCTCAGTGGCACTGTACCTAGTGGCAATGTTCCCACATGGGCAGTGTCCCTAGAAGAAATATTGCCACATGGATAATGTTCTCAGTGGTACTGTACCTAGTGGCAATGTTCCCACATGGACAGTGTCCCTAGAAGCAATATTACCACATGGACAATGTTCTCAGCGGCACTGTACCTAGTAGCAATGTTCCCACATGGGCAATGTCCCTAGTAGCAATGTTCCCACTTGAGAAATCTTCTCAGTGGCAATGTACCCAGTGACAATATCCCCACCTGGGCAACGTCTCTAGTAGCAATATTCCCATATGGACAATGTTCTCAGTGGCACTGTACCTAGTAGGAATGTTCCTACACGGGAAATATTCCCACTTGGGTAATCTTCTCAGTGGCAATGTACCTAGTGGCAATATCCCCACCTGAGCAATGTCCCTAGTAGCAATATTCCCACTTGGACAATGCTCTCAGTAGAACTGTACCTAGGGCCAATGTTCCCACAAGGGCAATGTCCCTAGTAGCAATGTTCCCACTTCGGCAATCTTCTCAGTGGCAAAGTACCCAGTGGCAATATCCCCACCTGGGCAATGTCCCTAGTAGCAATATTCCCACTTGGACAATGTTCTCACTGGAACTGTACCTAGTGGCAATGTTCCCACATGGGCAATGTCCCTGGTAGCAATGTTCCCACTTGGGCAATCTTCTCAGTGGCAATGTACCCAGTGGCAATATCTCCACCTGGGTAATGTCCCTAGTGGCAATATTCCCACTTGGACAATGTTCTCAGTGGCACTGTACCTAGTGGCAATGTTCCCACATGGGCAATGTCCCTATTGGCAATGTTCCTATTTGGGTAATCTTCTCAGTGGTAGTGTACCCAGTGGCAATATCCCCACCTGGGCAATTTCTGCCTATGGGAGTAAACTGGACTAAGATACGTGAATGAATTATCTCAGCATAACTATAATGTCATGGTCTATGAGCTTTGTAAAAGAGTTGGGTCCCCGTTTAAATAAGAGCTTGGTCCATTTGTTCAAATGTTTTTATTATTGAACAATAACCACGGTCAATCTGAAATGAACATAAAACATATTAAGAATAAATGATGAACAATGTATATAACTCAAATGAACATAAAACATATTAAGAATCAATGTTGAAAAATGTATATAACTCAATGTTTATAACCCTCTATCTCCCCCCAAGTTTTTAAACGGCCTTTTAAAATGTCTCTCGTGGAGGTCGGTTTAAAACTGATCTCAAAACATTGGGTGGCAATTAAACGTCCAAATTATAGGTTCATGAACACTAAACTCCTGTTAGCATGTGAAGGAATGGAAATTTGAAAAACAATTATTGTCATGTGTTGATCATGATGACACTATAGCTAGTTCATCTCGAAATCACAGTGCCATGTTGGCGGTCGACGGGTACGACTGGACTTGCGTTGCTCCAAATTTGGCATGGCAGGAGTTAACTGTGATGGAGAGTTTGTGCTATCATTGGGAGGCGGAATCCCAGCTTGATGATTCACAGTGTTACCGAGGACGTTGGGATAGCATTCCGGAGCAGCATCATCAAAATGAATGTCAGGGGTAATACCACTTGGTAACGGCAAAGTGGTCAGTGGAAGAGTACCATGTGTGTCCGGATTATGGGTTGTCGGAATGGTGTCCTTCGCAATGGTCTCAGACGTTTTAGTGGTCGAAGGATTGGCAATAGGTACAATCTGATTCCGATTATCGTCATCTCTAATTGTACGGACTTCTGGAATACTCCTGACAGGCACGTATTGTCTCAAAAACTTCCGGTTCCTTAGCGTGACCCTACCAGAGCCATCAACTCTGACGACGTATTGGTCGAATTGGCGGACTTCTATGATAACACCGGTTTTGTCCCATTTCAGGGGGTGATTTCCTGTTTGATTTTGGATGCGAACCCGGTCACCTACGGATAGTGGGGGTAGTCTCTTAGTGTGCTCTGATAATCGCTCTCCCTGTTTAAGGTGTCGATGTCTTAGGGCATCCTCTCTTGCATCAAGTGTTTCCTTCCACGTGTCGTGGGGACGGTACCTGCCGGGCGGGACAGGTATGAAGTCTCTGATGGGACGACCAAATACACATATTGCAGGAGATAGCTTGGTATCTCTGTCAGGTGTGTTCCTGTATTGGAGCATCGCACGTTGGAATTCATCAGTGTTGAGATCACCGTTACTGCCCGTGTTGTCCGCTATAAGATGCTTGACAATTTTGACGCCTATTTCAGCTCTGCAATTACTATGTGGGAAGGCCACAGAGGAAAGGCGGTGATGGACTCCCCAGTCCTTTAAAAACTGCCCAGTTGCCGTCGCTGTAAATTCAGGTCCACCATCAGATGTCAATTCATCCGGAATCCCAAATGTCACAAATGTTCGGCGTAGTGAAGTTATAAGACCCTCTGCACCGTTCGAAGATCGTTCAACTATGGGCCAATTCGAGTATCGATCAACTATAACTAAATATCCAACTCCTTGGTAGTAAAAATAATCTGCACAAACACATTAGAATGAGCAGTCTGGAGATATAAGGGGTGTAGGCGGAGCACTAGGATTCGAAGGCGCGATGCGATTGCAGTGGTTGCATCCAGCTCAAAGTGCTGTTATAGCGGGTGTTATCCCTGGCCAAAAGACAGATGACTCTGCTCGCGATACCATAGAGGTAATTTCTTGATGTGCTGAATGAAGGGATATGAGAATTTCCTGACGAAGGGCTGGGGGAATAACTATATGCTCCTTGTATAGTATCACACCATCAACAGTGTAGAGATGCTCGCGGAATTGAAAATACTCTTGAAGATGTGCAGGAAATTCTTGGCGAGACTCTGGTACTCCGCTTTCTATAAGGCTGAGCAGTTCATGCATGTTATCGTCACTACTTGTGGCAGTGCGAACTCTGTCCCAGGTGACTGCTCTCACATTAAGTGAGTCAAGGGAGCATACTGCTGATGTGGTGATACAAGTATCAATATCATTGTCAGTAGAAACAGAATATGCTGATGGCAATTTGTGTAGGGGAACATTTCTCACGGAAGGTACACTGTCAACTGATGCAATGTCATCTTGAAGCGATAGCTTTTCAGATTTTCCAGGTGGGTGGCGCGGTATTCCATCCGCAGCGAGATGCTTGACCCCTGGGATATGAATCATGCGAAATCGATAGCGGAGGGACTTTTCCTTCAAGTTTCTGAGACGGGAATTTTATATGTCCTCCAATGATCTGTCACCAAATATTTTCAACAGGGGTTTATGGTCAACTGCGATTACAAGATCTTCACAGCCAAGAACAAAGTATCTTGCCTTATCAAGAGCATCGACGACTGAAACACTTCACCCTAAACTGGTGCATATCGAGACTCAGCTGCATGTGTGAACCTACTTCCGACAAGTGTGATCTTACAACCAGTTCGACAACAAAATGGTCGGTTGTCTGGACAGTCGCAATGTTTTTGAAACAGCCAGAATCCAATTCCTGATTTTGACCAATCGGTGGCGAGACAGGTAGGTTTTGTCTTGTCAAAGATTCGCACGCCTTCTTCAATTTCGTTGATAATGGCAGTTTTAGACTCCTCAAAGAGTGCACTAATATTGTCATTCCAGGTGAATGGTGTTCCTGGTTTCAATAACTGTCTGAATGGTAGCATTTTGTCGGTCATGCTGAAAGCATACGATACTTGGTTTACTAAACCAAACCAAGATCTGACATCGGTGATATTTCTTGGGGTTGGAAAGTCCATAATTGCATTAAGATATCTTGCACATGGGCGAACTGTGTCTAGGGTTATTTCGAATCCAGTGAATTCAGCTGTGTCTTCTGCGAAACGAAATTTGTCAGGGTTGAGTGTTATGCCGTGTCTTCCACATATGTCGAGCCTTTGTACAGCTTGGAAAAAACTCTCCTCTATTAAGTCAGACCAAAGAAGAACATCGCCGACACATTTAGTTTTGTTGGGTATGTCGGCAACTATTTCATCATACCGTCGAGTATATCCGTCGCCAGAAGCAATATACCCTTGAGGGGCTGTTTTATAACGATAGCATCCCCAAGGAGTGATAAACGTAGTTAAGTGACGGTCAGATTCTTGAATCAGTACACTGTGGTATCCGTTCCAGGCATCAAAGATGGTTTTCTTTTTTCCTTGTGGTACTGACCTTGCTTGGTGAAATGGAGAAGGTGTATGATGCGTTTCTCTCTTAGCGTGCGCATTGAGAGGCTGAAAATCAACTGTTCGTCGAGGTGTGCCATTTTTCTTAGCACATACAACCATCCAATGGCACCAAGTTACTGGTTCTCCGATTGGAACAGGTTCAAGGACACCAAGGTGGACGTCCTGGTCAGGTCCAGCTTTAACTTCCTCTTGCCAGTGTAACGGCACTGGCACTGGTGTGTGACGAGCAACAGGATCAGCATTCGGATCGATCATCAACTTCATTGGGGGTCCATCCATTAGCGGTAACGGTTGGTGGTCACATACGTTAAATGTACTTGATTCATAGTACTCCAAGAGGTAGTCCTTTAGTTTAGACCGGTTGGACTCAGTTACACTGAATGGTAATTCTGTAGGCGGTGGAGGTGGTAGTTGACGTTTTGGGCAGTCACATTGATTGGCTATTTCACTAACGCTTCCTACTTCATTGTTGGTGGCATCCGGAGTTTCCGATTGTGTGTCATAGATTTCACCAATAGTCGGAAAACTATCCGATATCATGCCAAGGGCGATGCAGGCTGCCCTACTGATGAAGAGCTTATCCGAGTATTCGGTGACATATGTCATTTGCCTAGTCTCAACAAGGTTCCCCTGCTCATCTGTTCCTGAGATACAAAGGATTGTGGCACCGAGGATTTTAATGCCTCTGTTATTTGCTGCGTGCATTTTCATAGTTACAGGAATGAGGTCACTTTGCTTGAGGCCAAGTTTGTGGATGACTTTGATACCTACGAGACACCTTTGGCATCCAGTGTCTGCCATTGCAGATATACGAACAGCATGTGTACCAGCTTGAAGGTGGAAACCAAAGGCTTCGTAATCCTCAGGTGATGTTCTGATTGTCAGATTTATGAAAGGTTGAGATTTGGAAGGTCTCTTTATCCAAGTATCAGATAAGTTGTCATACAGATGGTGGTCCAAAGCCAATGTCTTGTCAGTGTGTTGTTTAGAGATTGATGATACGCTGCACAAGGTGTTGAACACCGCATTCTCGTAGTCATTAGCATTGTGAGCACTGGGTTTCACTTTTGGTTTGCCCTTACTACGGCAAACACTCTCAAAGTGATTTTCTCGGTTGCAGTGTTCACATCTATGATCGTAAGCTAGACATTCTGATTTTCTTGCACGTGCAGGAGTGTTTTTACCATGTCCTTTCTTGCCACAGTATGAGCAAACTTCGTTTTTATCTTTGACAGCGGTTTGTTTTGCCTTTCTGTATGAACTACTGGTTGCTGCTTGGACCTCATGAGAGTCTAATAGTCGGGAGGCAGATCGTTTACCAGATTCTTTAGCTTCAACAAACTGTGCAACTTCTTCTAATGACACGTCCTGATTCTTATCACCAAGTAGATCTAATTGTATTTCAGGGTCACATATGCCGCGTGCTAATACGTCTCTCACTATTGTGTCAGTATAATTTACATCAATGTTGCATCCTGGACATTTTATTAGGAATTTGCAAACACTAGCCTGTCCTATAAGTCGTGCACAGAAACGGCATACAGGCTCATCACGGTCTTGACGCATGTTGTGTAGAGTCACTCGAGCTACCATGGTGTTTTCCTCTCGAACTGCCAGTTTTTTTATTGCTCCCATCACTTCTACTTCAGTCTTGTTAGTAAGACTGTCACCAGCTGATGGTGTTAAGTCTTTTCGAAGTTGTTCTTCGCAGCATTCTAGAAGCTGTACCACGCGATCACAGCCCTCAATTTTAGTTGCGTCTACATAGTCAGACCATCGTGATTGAAAATATGCCCATTCTTCACTTGTTCCCGCTGTCGATATTGTGGGTCTTTTAACTCTTTCTACTTTGGCAGCTTGTCCAGGAGCATGTGTGGTGCAGTGAGCAGTTATGAGTGCAGCTACGATGGCGGCCTCAAGGTCGTCCGTGACGTAATCACAGCTTGGTATTGGACATTCTACTGCTGGCATTTTGATTAGTTCTTAGGATTTAGTCATTCACAATATCTGTTATCCTGAATCCATCTCTGGCCGTGGTCATAAATAAGAGCTTGGTCCATTTATTCAAATATCTTTATTATTGAACAATGATCACGGTCAATCTGAAATGAACATAAAACATATTAAGAATAAATGAACAATGTATATAACTCAAATGAACATAAAACATATTAAGAATCAATGATGAACAATGTATATAACTCAATGTTTATAGCCCTCTACCGTTGTTCAGATGTGTGGGATGTCCATGAGCATTGTCAAGAATCAACATAAGCTGTAAAGGAAGTTTCTTGACCTTGCAGCACTCTTTTACTGCTGGTATAAAATGGCCATTAAACCATCCTTCAAAAATGGCTATGATGACTCACGCTTTCCTGATTAGCCATTCAAATCACATGAAGTGTGGACTTTATGATGTTCTTGAGTGCCCTGCAATTAAGGGCATTGTACAGTCGGCGTCAAAACCGATGTAACAAATGGCAAAATTTATCGTACGTAGTTCGATATAAACTCTCGTGGGGTTGCCAGTTTGTCTATTTTCTTCCAATTACTGTCATCCTTTTATTATTATTATTATTATTATTATTACTATCCAAGCTACAACCCTAATTGGAAAAGCAAGATGCTATAAGCCCAGGGGCTCCAATAGGGAAAAATAGCTCAGTGAGGAAAGGAAATAAGGAAATAAATAACTGAAGAGAACAAATTAACAATAAATCATTCTAAAAAAAGTAATATCAAAAGAGATATATCATATATAAACTATTAACAACGTCAACAACAAATATGTCATATATAAACTATAAAAAGACTCATGTCCGCCTGGTCAACAAAAAAGCATTTGCTCCAACTTTGAACTTTTGAAGTTCTACTGATTCAACTAGTCCAGTCTTTTCTGGATTTCTTTCTGAACTAAATGCAAGTTTCTCTTTGCCCTGTGAAGTTTTAATTTGGTTCTAAACTATAGAAGCATAGTTTTTCATAAGAGAAACAGTAAGGCCTTCACACTTGTCAAAACAGTTATTTATATCACAATACTGTCCTTAACACGAGGGAAAGAGAAAGTGAATCATGATTGTCCAGAAACAATTCCCTTGAAAAATCTATGGAGCAGTTATCAACAAACAACGAGAAAGAAATCTGTAAACACACTAAAAACCTAGACCTGAGAAATCAGGAGCAAGGGGTTCTCAAACCGAGGAAGACATCTATGAACACATTATAATCCTACAACTGAAAAATCTAGAGCTACAGGTTGTCCAGCCAAAGGTGACTGAACGACAAGGACTGTGTGGCTAGCACTAAACTTCTCTTATTGACACCAACCGCTACACTGTCTCGTTACTTTACTAGTGGCGTCAAGTCTATTGAAAAGAAAGAATATGGGAATTTTTTTTTTTAAGTTTTAGAGGTAAATGTAGATAAAGCCACTTCCTGCGAGAAGTAATTTGAACACCAGGGGAGGGTCATAGAAATAAATCATTAGTTTGGACAAATTTTAGAAATGTAACTTCAACTAAGTTGACCTATACAAAACATATTTGGCATAAAACCAAAGGTAGTAGCTAGTGTCAATTTTTTTGCATATAATTACATGATTATGAGTAAACTAAATGGCAAATGAAAAATGACAAACAGTCAGTTGGTTCTAATCGTGTTAAATTTAGACTAAAATTTGTAATAATTCTTTATCACAGACCTTTCTGAACATGTGCAAATTCATACTGATAATATGACCTTTTCTGTGGATTAGGAAAAGAACATCAGAGAAACTAAAAGATTTCTAAAAATACAAGTTGGTCAACTAGCAAAAAACGAAAGAACGTAATGGTACAATTATAATATAAGGCAGGTAATCTTGAGAAGACTCGCTTGATGTTAAATCTTGATTGAAGCTAGCTCATCGTCTACTTTCAGGCGATTGATCGTTTGTTTGAGGGTTATGCCCTGCAAAATACTGAAGGATTACCTGAATCTTAGCTCTGTACTGAATGCCCTTGAGGTATGGGCGAACAACCATGTGGGTGATGGCATATGAGCTGCAATATCAACGGAGCTTTGGTTTTTATTTCCACCATCTATTCCTCCAAGATGTCTTCTCTTGTTGCTTCTGTCCATCCATCAAGTACGTCTCCTCCTGCGTCCTCCCTTCCTGGGTGTCTTTTTCCATACGCATCCAGAAAGCAAAGGTTTGGTGCTCTCTTTATCTGATAATAAGTATCAGTGATTAACTGTAGCACCACAGAAGACATTTCCCTAGTGAATGGTCAATGTTAGTTCACTAATTGTTTATCAAAATCCCCGTAGAAACATATGCTGTTTTCAACGTGTGATATCGAGTGATCACTATCAGTAGAAGCAGGAACCACCGAGTGCATGACCATGGGCCTAATGTGAGTGCAAATTACTTTCATAATGGTATATCGAAAACTATTACCATTTATTTCTATAAAGCACAAAGAAATTTATCATTTGATTAAATGAAATATAAATATGACTACATTTGGTGTGAGAAAATTCTAAATCCAAGTTACATCCGCGATTAACTAAAGTCTAAAGAATCTAATACTCGAGCTATGCCCGAGTGCCGGAGTCACCACACACACACACATGTATATATATATATATATATATATATATATATATATATATATATATGTGTGTGTGTGTGTGTGTGTGTGTGTATGAGTCAAATCACAGGGAAACTTGATGCTTAGATACAAAAGAACTACAGGGGAAATAATAATAGGAAACTAGTCAGATTTTATATTTTCATTTTCCCTGTGGTTCTTTTTCATATATATATATATATATATATATATATATATATATATATATATATATATATATATATATAAAATATGAAATAAATTATGAAATGTATAATTCTTTACGCAACCTACATACTGAAACGCGATAGTAAGATTCAACGATACGTTTTTAACGTATTCCAACTAAACAAGTTTATAGATTGTGGTAAACCAAGCACGTATTTATAAAACTCGTGATAATGAAACCAAATTAATGGAAAACCATTTTTAGGCTGCAACCATCTAGATATTCAAACAAATCAATTTATTAAATAACAAGCAGGAAAATATATTTCCTTGATTATTGAAATAGGCCTAACCATTTAGTTAAACGCGCTTATAAATTGGATTTCGTTTTTTTTTTTTTTCATACCAACTTGTCTTATTCGTGTTCCATTTAATTAGATGCTAAACTTCTTTGTTCTTTATCAAAATAAATTATGATAACTGTCGGGATTTTTTCTCCGACTTATTTAAAACTGTAATGATTCTAGGCCCGATGGAGTGGGCCGATGATAAGACCTTGAAGAGGTTCGCTTTCTAAAACAATTCAGGAGGGTTTCAATAAAATATGGTCACAAAAGTTGGTTTATTACAAAAATAATAATTTAAAAATACAATAACAAATCACGCTACGTAGGACATCACGGGCGGTTAAGCCAATGTGTACTTAGAAACATCACGCAAAATGAAAGTTAGGTCTTCAACCTTACTGCACACGCAGTTACTCGACATTGACTAGAAATTGACTTAATCAAATACAGGCTCTCATGGCCTTAGAACACGGTAATCCTTAGGATGTTTGCAACATGTGCTCAGAAAACTCTAAGTCCACGGCTGAACTAAACAAGGCGAAATTACAATATTAGTGTAATGACTCTATGGTAAATGACATACCGGTGCCTGCAGACATCATCTGAGGCATAAATCAAATCCCTAATCCCAGGGATGACAAATTTATAGACAGATAAAAAATGTACATAACTCACACTGACAAAGGAACCGACCTGGCATGGCGGTAGATAGGAGCCAGAGGCAGAGAGACACACTACAACTTCATAGACGGTACATACGCTGTTCGGGGCTTAGGCAGGAATGCCGGGCATCGCTCAGCATAGCTCAAAGGAAAACTACTGTCTCCTGCGCTAATTAAAGGGTCCTTGTAAAATGCGCGGGAACTCTCACTTTATTTAATCAACAAGGGGTTTAATTGAGTTTCTTTATAGAATACAAGATAGAAAAACAGTTAAAGTCTTACGTTAGATCAAAGGATAAACTCAATACTTCGGCTGAAGGCCGTAATTTGCCAGAATCTAACAAACTAGTGAGTCCTTGGCTCTAAACATATACATCGATAATTTTGCCTGCATGAATGAATACAATATCATTTTCGTAAATTGTAAATAATAAAGAAATTTACGCCTCAATACTGTCACGTATTGGACAGCGCTCATTCATAGAAACGCCCGCGAGATCTTCCAGCCTTGCCCCAATTTAACGCAACGTTTGTGAAGTTAAATGGCGGGGATTTCGAATGATCAGTTCGAAATTCCCGACAATAACTTTCGATATAACGCTATCAATGGAGAGCATTGGCATTACATTGACGCAGATGTTTCTACGAAGAATTGTTTTAAATAAACAATTATTGTAAATAACATTGACCCTTCACCAGGCAAATGTCTTCTATGATTCTACAGTTAATCATTGATACTTATTGTTAGATGAAAAGAATAACAATAATTGGAATAGAATATAATAACTGGCAGCTCGACGGAAGATTTGGTGACAAAACGTTCTTCTCTCTAAGATAACTGTGTTCGTTCAAAGGCTGCAACTACAACTGCTTCATGGGGACTGAGTTCATGGCCCCAGCCCTAGTAGCACTGACTGACGATAAGGATATTAAGACAAATTCCCCCACTTGTAGGCCATGGCTGGTTATTCATTAATTGGGTAAATAATGTTACGTTTGTGTTGATGGTCGAAACTGAGGTCAAAGCTGAAGTAGAGTCCGAACGGTCGGCTCACATATCCGAATATTGGAACTATCAACCCCTCTCTGTTGAATTTGAGTGCATTCATGGTTGATTATATTACGAAGATTTTCTCTTTATATTTTATTGATACATATATAATTTTATGCACCCTCGCTAAAATACTTGGTAATACAGTCTAGTATTAAATATTTGTTTCTACATTGCTTGAGATATACATACGTAACGTTGGTCATCCTGCGTTGAACGAAAATTTCAAGTGTTTCATTTATATAGTTTTGAAGTAATTACTATTCTTTAAAATAATTACTATTACATTATTTTTTTTCCTTAAAATTCTTATAAATATCATGGATAAGATATTTGTGCATTAAATACTAGCTTTATTTTTCTTGATAGAGTTTTCAATGTAGGAAAAAATAAGTTTTTTTTAAGATACGCGTTGTAGTTGCCAGTTAGTGAATTTCGAACAAAATCCACTGATATTTGTTGAATCAGTTTTGAGGCCAACTGTACACTAACTAAAGCTTTAACTCAAAATTGCCAGTAACATTACCCGCTAACATTCAAGTTATTCTAGCTTTGGCTACCTTGTACCCTGGCTTAAGGTTGGGGATTCTTGTAAAAAATAATCCCATCTTGTTGACAATGATGATGATTTCAGGTGGAGTTTGACTTGCTATAATCATTTTTAAATTTTAGGGAAATTCCTCGGCAGCAACGCTATCAGCAGCAGCAGCTGTTAAATGCCCATACAGCTAAAAGAGCTAATCTAGTGGTCCCTTCTGTTGAAGTGATGTAGAACTAAGCTGTTAACATATGCTCACTGCCCCACCCAGTGGGTAGTCCCTCTACCACCTATTCAAAAGAGACATTATTGGAACCTTGCAAATTTTACACCTCTAAAGCATTTTGTTTGCTGAAAAAAACCTACTGATATAATTATATATATCTTTTGAACCCGAAATCATCAACATGGTGGCAAACTGGGATTCTCAAGAAGTGAAGACCAGAAATCTGTGAAAAGGGGAGAAATTTACCAACTTATCTCAAGAGCAGCCCTCTACTTCACCTATTATCACCACCATGTGCTCTCAGCCACAGTATTTACACATACAGCTTGTTAAACAAACTAGTTTCTACTGACTCACTTTTCAAGTGGTTAAACTGTACAATTCAGTGAATTGTGACATGTCTACTTATGCCCGTTTCACTGTGATTCAAAACAACACAAGCTGAACTTTTAGAGCTATCTGTGTGTGATAAAAGGAGTTTATAGAACCAACTGCTAAATACATATATCTAGAACTGACAAGTAATATCAAATCTGGACTATGGATACTGCCTGTGTATTTCCCACCTCTGATCATTAGAACATCACTTGGAAATGTAGCTGAAATCTTCAAATAATGGAAAAGACAGTTTGAAATCTATCTCAGAGCCAATAAAAAGGATGATGAGGCCAGAGATTGCGAGACCAAGGTTGCTATTCTTTTGGCCTGTGCTGAGCCAGATATTATCATAGTTTTTGATCAACTAGAATTCACTCTAGAAGCACACAATAGAGGGATATTAACGAGGTTCTGAAATACCTCAAAAAGTACTATGCACCTATGAAAAATGAGGTTCTTTCTTTTCACAAATTCTGGTTTCTTGAGTACAATGCACCACTTGACAAGTTTCTCACTGACTTAGAAATGCTCGCTGCAAAATGTAACTTTGGAATGTTAGTGAATCGGCTCATTCGGGACAAACTAGTTTTTGTTACCAAAGGCCATTTATAATCCAGGTTACTGAAGGAAGCCAATCTTGACCTGGTAGATCAACACGGTAAAGAGTTAGAAAAATACTGGAACAATGACAAGGTCTTCCTTCCAAGTTTACTAAACCGTCTAAGAAGCAGACTAGCTCTAATTCTAATAATTCTGCCCTGATGCTCCCTTTTGACTGCAAGATCTGTGGTAGGATCTACCTTGCAACTAAGAAGAGCTGTCCTGCTTATGTCACTAGATGCCATAAGTTTGGGTAGGTAAATTATTTCTCTAAAGTTTGCCTGAAAATTTTAAACCATCAGGAAGCCGACTGTGGTGTATCTTCTCATGACTCCGATGATCAGGATGCATGGCTGGGAGCTGTGCAGAGCACTAGCCAATCTACTATCAGTGTCAAAATGATTGGCAATAACTGTGAGGTCAACTTCGAAATTGACAGTGGAGCTGAAGTTAACATTATCAAGCAGAAACATGGTTCCAAATGTCAAGTAAAATCTGCTAAACTAAGTCTGACGAGGTGGAATCACTCTTCTGAAAAACTGCAAGGAGAAGCTTATCTTGATGTGACTAACCTAAAGACTGGTGAAGCTACTAAGACTAACTTCATTGGTGTCGTCTCCAATTATTTCAACAATCACCTTAGCATTGCTTCAGTGCAGCAGATTAACTCATTAACAACTAGAACAGGCGCTCGGTATATCAAATTGTAAGCCATTGAATTATGCATGATTTTGTACTATTTTCATGCAAATCGTATGAATAAAGGATCATAATATAGCTAAAATAAATTTTGACCATATGTGATCTTGAACTTGATCCAAGATAGGCAATTGAATTATTGACATTTTGGAACTAGTTTCATGCCAATCGGATAATAATTGACCACAATATAGCAAAAAGACGTTTTTGACCTTTTTGTGACCTTCACCTTGATTATGTTGTATATTACAAGAGAGACAATTGAATTATGCACAATTTGGCACTAGTTTCATGCAATTCGGGAAAAATAACCACGATATAGCAGAAAGGCATTTTTGATATTTTTTTCTTGGAAATTACCTTTGACCTAATCACTCCTAAAATGTAATCAAATTCTTCTTGGATCATGGCCAACCATCCCACAAAATTCAATGAGATTCAGTGAAATAGTTTCTGGGTTTTGCGAAATAAAAACAAACAAACATACAAACATAAGTAAAAAAAACACACCTATCAATGTATAACCTTCTGTCAAAGGTAATGAACAGGGACAATTTTGATGTGGGGCAAGTTTCTGTTTCTGAGCTTTGCAATCTAAGAGATATTCACCTCTACACAGAAAGTGATGTCCAGCTTTGTGCTCTACTTTGTAGAACCGTACCTTTAAGACGGTATAAAACAAGAGCTGGATTGTCGGGATTTGTTCGGGGTAATTGAATCAGTTGACGAATCGGCTTTCAAGAGGGAACAATATAAACTGCCTACCTTTGATGAGGTTATTCAATGACTCACTTATGCCAAAATCTTCAGTTGTCTGGATGTGGAGAGTGCATTCTGGCATATCAAATTAGATGAACAGTCTAGTGATCTAACTACCATGACAGCACTATGTATTCCGACCACGGGATATTTCTGTAGATGAAAAAAGCTGGACGGATCAAACGAACATTGTTAGAGGGCCTCCTTGAACGAAGTTGATAAGATTGAAATCTAACATGGTAGTAAATCTTTAAACATTGCTAGCTTTGTTATAGCATAATTTTGAATAATTTCTGATATATCACTTTATATTGCAAAGTATATGGAGTCGCCGTTTTTCACCAAACAAATGTTAACTGGCAGAATTGCAGGTAGAAATCGACGGTTGTAGTAATATTTTGTATGAAGTTACACTTGTTTGTAGCTATATATATAATTTTCGTTCCAGCATCTAACCTTATGAATCATATAAACATAAGAAAATTACACACACATATAGTACATATATATTTGCACAGTACACACACACATACACACACACACACACACACACACACACACACATATATATATATATATATATATATATATATATATATATATATATATATCATCAGCCGTTACTAGTCCACTGCTGAATAAAAACCTCAGACATATCCTTCCACTTGCGTCTGTTTATGGTCTTCCTGTGCCAGTCCACGCCCGCAAACTTTCTTAGTTCGTCAATCCATCGTCTTCTCTCCTTTCTCCTGCTTCTTTTACAATCTCTAGGGACCCATTCTGTCCATCATTTTCATTACATGTCCATTTCATTTTCTTACATGCTGTTAGAATATCCTTTACTTTAGATTTGCCCTCGTATCCATGTGGCTCTTTTTCTGTCTCTTAGTGTTATTTCAATTATTATTATTTCCACAGCTCTTTGAGTTGTAACTAACTTTTGTTCTAAGGGTTTAGTAAGGCTTCAATTTTCTGATGCATGAGTTAATGCGGGTAGAACCATCTCCTTAGATACTTTTTTTTTTCTTTTTTTCATAATCTCATTTTGTTTACAAAATGCTCTCAATCCCAAGTTTCTCCTTCTTTCCATTTCGGTCTCGTGTCTTCGGGAAATACTTACTGTCTGCCCTAAGTACGTATATATATCAACAATCTTTAGGGGCTCGTCCATAGCTCCTATTTGTTTTCTCTGCTTTTTCATTAAGCAGTTTCATTTTCATATTCATTTTCAGTCTTAGATTTCTGCTTTCTCTATTCAAATTTTCTATCATCTTTAGCAATTCCTGCCATGATTTATTAAACACAACTATGTCATCTGCAAATCTCAAGTTAATGAGGTATTCCCCATTAATATTAATTCCTACATTTTCCCCAACTAAGTTCTTAGAATTTTCTTCTAGGCATGCTGTGAATAATTTAGGAGAGGTGGGGTTTCCATGTCTAACCCCTTTCTCAATCAGATTTTCCTCTCTATCTTTATGTAGTTTTTGGATTGCTGTACTTCCCATATAGAAATATTAAGTGTACTAACATATTCTTCTATTCCTTATTTTTGAAGGGTTTTCATTACTGCTGATGTTTTGATAGAATCAAAATCTTCCCCATAGTCTATAAATGCCATAAATAGTGGTTTGTCATACGCTTGATTTTTTCATTAGCTGTGTAATTACATATATATGGTCAGTTTTTTAATATCCACTTCTAAGACCTGTCTGCTCTCTTGGTGATTTTAAGTCTACCTATCTCTTTATTTGGCCTAATATGTTCTTTGATAATATTTTTATATCTGACGGAGGGGAAACTTATTGGACGATATTTTTCAGGTCTTTTTTGTGTCTCCCTTTTTGTGAATTAGTATAATGATAAAGTTTTTCCAAGTTGTAGGTAAAGAGCATTCTTGCAAACATTTACTCTAGAGTTTAGCCAGTTTTGCTACTATGAAATCTCCTCCATCTATTATTAAACTAATTGTTAGGCCATCTGCTGCTTTGCCTCTTTTCATGCCTTTTAATGCTTTCTTTACTTCTCCCAAAGATACGTTTGGTACTGGCTCAGGTGTTTCATTATTTCTATTGATGAATATATTTCTTATATAACTAGTGTATAGCATTGTATATAAAAATTCTCTGCAATTTTCATCACTAGTATAGCTTTGCTGATCATTGCGATGCGCAAAACCATTCACTTCGTTAAGGATATATATATATATATATATATATATATATATATATATATATATATATATATATATGTATACATATATATATATATATATATATATATATATATATATATATATATATATATATATATATATATACACTGAGCCCTCGCTACTTCACGATTCGACCATCGCGGATTCACGACTTTGCGGACTTTTTTCATTAAATACGGCATCCGATTTCATCAGCAAACCACTATTTTGGGGGGAAACATCATTTTATTCTAGAAAATTGCTACTCTTTAAATAGTTAACTGCACATTAAGAAAGCATGTACTTTTGTTTTTAAATTTCGGGTGTGTTTTAAGAATCGAGTATTGTTGACTTCTTTTTGTTTTACTTTTGGCTGTGATCAGATCAGCTGACGTCTAGCTGCCGGTCTCAAGAATATGCGCGTACGAAGTATTGTTTATACCATTTCTTAACTTATTCAAACCATCTTTACAATTGATATTACATAAGCACCAATGTGTTATAGCCTATCATATTTTTTTGTTTATTACATTTAAAACAACTCTCTCTCTCTCTCTCTCTCTCTCTCTCTCTCTCTCTCTCTCTGGCCTACTTTTCACTAACTCTCATTCCTTACCTCTATCTCACTAACAAATGAAATCTTTGTTGCTTCACAAAGTTTCATTTATATTGAAAATCAATCATGATTCAATTTTCCTTACTTTCTCCAATCTCGCACTATGTCACATCGAACGTTATAGCGGTAACTTAATTGTTCGACAACCTTAAAAATCGGCCTAGTACTTGCTTCTTCTCTTACTTTTTTTTTTTTTAGATGGTTTCATAATTGAGGGGGTTACAAGTTGACTTATAACTGAAGTTAGGAAAAGTATTTTGGATATGGAATGGAGAATCATCTTTAGTATCAGTTTAGAATTGTCGTAAATCATCATTCGGTCATTAGCGGCAGTTTGTTATTGTTGAATAAACGCCAAAAAAAAAAAAGGAAAAATATTGTTTTCCTGCTTTGTTACGTATGTAGGATTTTATATAGATACGGTAAATAATATTTGTAATAACATATTTACTAAAAGCTTTTAATATCAATATTCATCACTATAATCATGCGCGTTTAATGCCTTCGTTTGTTTATTACGATCGAAGATGGAGCATACAGTAAACGAATGGAAGGTTTCCGTTTCAGGCGGCGTCATAAAGAAAAACATTATATAAATTGCATTTATTTCATTTATTTGGAAGTCCTAAGAAAAATTAAGTAAAACATTGGTAATAACAAAATCAACATATAATCAATACTTGGTAAGATTGCTGTCGATGCAAAAACCAACCTATACACAGATGTGTGAATGCGTGTGTTTCTTCATTATGATCAGAGATAAACGTAAACAAAACATTGGTTGTCATTTTTTATCGTGCTTTTTGGCGTGTTTAGGAAATGCATGATGTAAAATCGTCTTTAATATTTGTGCCTGTTTTAGTTTAGGGTACTGTAGTACATGCATTAAGTGTTCTGTACATTAAAAGGTAGTTTGTTAACAGTACTACGTAAAGGGAAGGTTTTAAAAGTCTGAATATACATGGTAAATAAATACGTAAATATGGTGTCCCTACTTCGTGGATTTTCACCTATCGCGGCTGGGTTTGGAACCTATCTACCGCGATAAACGAGGGTTTACTGTGTATGCATATATATACATACATACATATATATATATAGATATATGCATATATATACATACATAGATATATATATATACATATATATATATATATATATATATATATATATATATATATATATACATATATACTTAAATTTCTACAGTTTATATTCACATTGTATATATATATATATATATATATATATATATATATATATATATATAGATATATATATATATATATATATATATATATATATATATATATATATATATATATATATATATATATATATATCTATCTATATCTATATATATATATATATATATATATATATATATACATATATATATATATATATATATATATATATATATATATATATATATATATATATGCTCGCTGCAAAATGTAACTTTGGAATGTTAGTGAATCGGCTCATTCGGGACAAACTAGTTTTTGTTACCAAAGGCCATTTAAAATGCAGGTTACTGAAGGAAGCCAATCTTGACCTGTGCAGATATATATGTACATATATGTGTGAGTGTGTGCGAAGTTGTCATTAAGTTTATATGGTTCATCAGGTTAGATGTTGGAGCGAAATTTATAATCTGCCTGACAGAATTATACGCTTTGTTTATTTATGTGTAATTCAAACTAGTTAGATTGATTATTGTTTCAGAGAGAGACAGAAAACTTACATGGGAATAACTTTCAAAGGTTTCAGTGAAACAACCTCCATATACAAATCTGCGTTCCTTTTCATCATCATCTAAGCACATGAATTTGTTAAAGAACACGAAATTGAAAGGAGCTGACATCTAGTGGTACCCGCATGGCGTGGCGGGCTATTGCTTCATATACGAACTGTTATCACCAAACGGAAAAGTATATGTATACACACAAACATATATATATATATATAGATATATATATATATATATATATATATATATATATATATATATACATACATACACAGACATATATATATATATATATATATATATATATATATATATATATATTTATATAGGTATATATTTAGCCAATGGGTAAGAAATGCATTGTTAACAGACCCCTTCAGACAACCATTTCATGCGGTTCTTGTTCTGCGAGAAATATGCCTGTTAGGTATTGGTCCACCTAAAACAAGTTAAATTTTGAACAAGGAAAATTTTTCTTTCATTTCCAGAGCTAATCTTAATGAACTTATATATTATAAACTAAAATGATTTATAAACACTACCACAAGGGTATGATACCTAAAAGATATGTATAAAATGGCAAACAAAGTATATTGTTCATGGTTTTCTTTTCCTCTTTCTAGACACCATTAAATGTTTTCTTAGCTTTATTCATATAGTTTTCTAAAAAATATATTTAGGATAGCAGAGGTTAGTGGCATTTTTCAATTTCAGTAATCTACTCTTCTCTGTACTAAGGGCTGTATAATCTTGGTGCCCTATTCTTAGATCTGGTTTACCTGCAATCATCAAGAAACTGACTGTTTAGGGATCCCATCCTCCTGTATAAATTCCATAGCCCTGTATATTTATTCGCGAATCTGTTGATATATCTAATAACACTAAAACACTAAATGCAATATATATATATATATATATATATATATATATTTGTATTTATATATATATATATATATATATATATATACATATATATATATATATATATATATATATATATATATATATATATATATATATATATATATATATATATATATATATATATATATATAGTGGGCTGGTCAGGGCCCCAGCCACCCGTTGAGATACTACCGCTAGAGAGTTATTGGATTCTTTGACTGACCAGACAGTAATGCATTGGATCCCTCTCTCTGGTTACGGCTCATTTTTCTTTGCATACACATACACAGAATTGTCTGGCCTATTTTTTTCACATTCTTGTCTTTCCTTATACACCTAGCAACACTGAAATTATCAAACACTTCTTGGCTCAACGGGCTAATTACTGTACTGTCATAGTTCAGTGGATACTTTCCTCTTGGTAAGGGTAGAAGAGACTCTTTAGCTTTAGCTATGGTAAGCTGCTTTTCTAGGAGAAGGACACTCCAAAATCGAACTATTGTTCTCTAGTCTTGGGTAGTGCCATATCCTCTGTACCATATTCTTCCACTGTCTGGGGTTAGAGTTTTCTTGTTTGAGGGTACAATCTAGCACACTATTCTATCTTGTTTTTTTTTCTTCCTCTTGTCTATTTTAAGTGGTGTGTTGGGCATGTTTAATAGAAGGGCCATGGATTCCTGGTGGATTATCAAGAGGTTTTCTTTTCCTTATCTGATTTTATTTCTTTTCAATACCATCCTTACTGTCCTCCCTCTAGTTGAAGTGGCTATCCTGGAGGGTACTTAGCCTTGCATGGTGTATCGGCTCCTCCATGTTGATCAGTATTTCCAACTTTTTTTCTAGAGTCTAAAGGTTTGATCATTCACTTTATTCATATTTCCTTAAAACAAATTGTTTTTGTTATCATTCTTGTTAATTTAGTTGTTAAGTATGATGTATCTTTTTTATTAACCTCAATTCTTATGCTGTCTGGAGACATTGAGCAAAATCCGGGACCAGTCCGTCCTAGATTTTGTCAATGTCATCTACTGTATTGCAATATTCCTGGTCTTCATGCAAATATTCAAGACCTTACAGTTGCGTCCTGACAATATGATATTGTTTTTGTGCTCAGTAACTTGGGTTTCTAATATGAGGCACTCATCTGAGCTCCTTACCATCCCTAGGGGCAGGGGAATGGCGGTGTATATCACAACCGAGTACCCTGCTTCTCATAAGTCCTGCTATGAATGTGAATGTCATGAGATTCAGGTAATAAAAGTTTGTGGTAGGCATAACAACTTCCATTTGAGTTCAATCTACCAGAATCCAGACATTGATGATTCTATTTTCGATTGCCTTCTTACGATTATGACTAAGATACAAGATGGTAGGAAGGCCTCTTTTGTCTTTGTTGGGGATTTCAATGCTCACCATAGAGAGTGATTAAGTTCTATTTCTCCTACCGATCGCTATGGCTTAAGAGCTTTAGACTTTACCTCGGGATCAGGCATTGAGCAAATCACAAGTGAAGCTACTCACAGGTTTTGAAACTGCTTGGACCTCATACACACTGATTCTCCTGGCATTATAACAAGTAAGGTTGATTTTCCAGTCTGGACATCTGATCATGCATTGATTTCATTAGTAATGAAGACTGAGCAGCCTGTCCCTGATGTATCATACTCCTGTAAGATTTATATGAAAACTCAAGCAGACTGGAATTGGATTTTGCATGATCTTTTGTGCTTGAATTCGTTAAAATTGTATAGTAGTGTTGATCCTGAAAATCTAGTCAATATAATTGATAGGCATATCCATTCTCATGAGTTAAGGTACTGAGTAAAGGACAAACCACAGTTCATTGATGATTGTAGACGTGCTTATATGGATAAGCAGGAGGCCTATCATCTTTGGAAGGGTAACAAATCTTATTTGATCTGGAATAACTATACTCAGCTCAGAGCTTTTGCTCAGAGAGTTTATGCTTCAACTGAAAAGGAATACAATCTAACCATAAAAGAAACCCTTTCTGGTACAACCCAGGAACATGAGTGGTGGACTACCCTTAAATCTGCACTCTTTGGTGTAGATGTAATAGTTCCTCCTTTACTTAAACCAGATGGCTCAGTCAGTCACTGTCCAAAGGAAAAGGCAACCCATTTGGCTGATGTGTTTGACAGTAAGCAGAGTAATGAGAAACTCGAACTTCCTCATTCCTGTTTTCCTGAAGCTAAACTAACTAATTTAGCTTTTTGATCTCGTGAAATTAAAGCTCTGTTAATGGACCTTGATGCTTATGGAGGTGTACCCCTAAATGGTATTTTTCCTTTTTTTATAAAGACTGCGGATTTCTTAGGTCTAAAGTTATCTGTCATTTTTCGTAAGTTAGCGGGAACAGGAGATTTTAGCACTTGTTGGAGGATAATGTTACTCCACTATGTAAATATGTTTGTGGTAGCTCAAGTCCAACTGATTACCGCCCAATTTCCATAACTCCCATATTATCTAAAGTGTTTGAACGTCTTTTGGCAAAACTTCTTAATAGGTTTGCTGAAGGTAATCATCTGTTCCCTAGTTTGCAATTCTGTTTTCGTAAAGTACTTGGAGCATGTGATGCCCTTCTTACAATCTCCAAAGCTGTACAGAAATCCCTTGATTATGGTCAGGATTTTCGTATGATTGGCCTTGATTTTAGTGCTACCTTAGACCGTGTTAATCATGAGGCCCTTGTTTTCAAACTCAAACAGTTGGGAGTGGGTGGGTCGTTTCTGAGCATTATCATTAATTTTTTGATTAATAGATCTCGAAGAGTTGTTGTTGATGGTTACAATAGTGT
>NC_090734.1:68562814-68597814 GCF_036898095.1 Palaemon carinicauda
ATATATATATATATATATATATGTCTGTGTGTGTGTAAATATCAACCACAATGGTATTTGATACCGATTTCTACCTTGGGAATATATATACACTGGAATTCATTTATGATCAAAGCTTCTGGCTGGGCAGAGTTTCGAACCCCTGCCACAGCCGAAACCATGCCTACGAGGACTCTACCAACTGAGAATTATAATTTTATGACAAAACACCATACATATTCCTGTCGAATTCAGGAATCTGTCTTAGACTTGAAATAAACCCATCTCCACCATGATAGCAGAATTATGAGTTTTCAACACGTGCTTATTTAAGATGAATATATATCACTAACACTCACGATTTCAATCAATGTAAATATCAACCACAATGACATTTAATACCGAATTCTTTCTTGGGAATATATATCCACTGGAATTCATTTATGATAATAGCTTTTGGTCGGGCACAGATTCGAACCCTTACCAATCAGCCGAAACCATGCCTGCGAGGACTCTACCAACTGAGCTTGTTACAATGTTATATTTCTCTTGATAGCTCAGTTGGTAGAGTCCTCGCTGGCATGGTCTCAGCTGAATGGCAGGGGTTCGAATCTCTGCCCAGTCAGAAGCTATTATCATAAATGAATTCCAGTGGATATATATTCCCGATATAATTCGGTATTAAATGGCATTGTGGCTGATATTTACATTGATTGAAATTACGAGTGTTAGTGATATAGCTACAGATACACACACACACACACACACACACACACACATATATATATATATATATATATATATATATATATATATATATATATATTCTGAAATGAGCAATATATTATACTCCTCTTAATATCTGGATTCTCTCTGTACCTCGGGATCAGAGGCCCATGGGGAAATCAACTAAAAGATGATAATAGCTTCTGGTTGGCCGGGGAATCGATCCCGGGTCCGAGATCCGGCTGACTGGAAGCTATTATCTTTGATTTGATTCTTCTTCGTATCTCCAGGTATAGAGAGAATCTAAATATTAAGAGGAGTATAGGATATGACTTATTTGAATACAAATAACACGTCTAAATGTGCAAAATTTATCATGTTTATATATATATATATATATATATATATATATATATATATATATATATATATATATATATATATATATATATATATATATATATATAAAGGTCTGCATATATATATATATATATATATATATATATATATATATATATATATATATATATATAGGCCTCCGACATCTATTGACGCAAAAGGCCTCGGTTAGATTTCGCCAGTTGTCTCCATCTTGAGCTTTTAATTCAATACTTCTCTATTCATCATTTCCTACTTCACGCTTCATAGTCCCCAACCATGTAAGCCTAGGTCTCAGAACTCATCTACTTCCTTGCAGAGCCAGGTTAAATATCTAGTGAACTAATCTCTCTTGGGCAGTGCGAAGAGCCTGCCGAAAACACCTCCATCTACACATCACCATGATCGCATTCACATATAGCACTAAGTAATTATTATAATTATTATTATTATTATTATTAATTGCTAAGAGACAACCCTAGTTGGAAAAGCAGAATGCTATAAGCCTAGGGGCCCCAACAGGGAAAATAGCCCAGTGAGGAAAGAAAACAAGGAAAAATAAGATATAACATCAGTAACAACATTAAAATAAATATTTCCTCTATAAACTATAAAACTTCAACAAAACAAGAGGAAGAGAAATTAGATAGAATAGTGTGCCTGAGTGTACCCTCAAGCAAGAGAAATCTAACTCAAGACAGTGGAAGACCATGGTACAGAGTTTATGGCACTACCCAAGACTAGAGAACAATAGTTTGATTTTGGAGTGTCCTTCTCCTCGAAGAGCTGCTTACCATAGCTAAAGAGTCTCTTCTACCCTTACCAAGAGGAAAGTAGCCACTGAACAATTCCAGTGCAGTAGGTAATCCCTTGAACAAAGAAGAATTGTTTGGTAATCACAGTGTCGTCAAGAGTATGAGGACAAAGGAGAATCTGTAAAGAATAGACCCGACTATTCGATGTATGTGTAGGCAAAGGGAAAGAACCGTAACCAGAGAGAAGGATCCACTGTAGTACTCTCTGACCAGTCGTAGGACCCCATAACTCTCTAGCGGTAGTATCTCAACGGGCGGCTGGTGCCCTGGTCTTTTTATTGTTTCATTTCTAATCTTGTCCTGCCATCTGATTCCCAATATTCTTGTGTCGGCTTTAAAAGTTTTAAAATCTACAAAATCTGTTGGAGATTGTCTCATTGTCATACCAGATCTCACTAAACTAATATATAGCCAGATTTGTATATGTAATTTCACTTTTACTTAACCTAGCCATTGTCTGATTTTTTTTTCACTAAATTTCATCTCTAAAAACCCTGTATTAGAGATCATAGTTCCTAAACCCTTAAATAATTCTAACTCATTTATACTTCCTCCATCCAATGACATTTCATCTTTTAATATATATTCCTACCTTCTTCGGTATTTCATGCATTCTGTTAAGCAAGCGTTGTAAATCACATGGTGTTCTGCTAATAAGGACAGCATCATTAGCATACTCTAGGTCAACTTATTTCCTATTACCAATCCAGTCCAATCCTTCTCCACCATCTCCACCTGTTCTACTCATTGCAATATCGATGAGGAGGATGAACAACATTCCCTTGGAGTACTCCATTGTTCACTGGAAATTCATTTGATAGAATTCCACGAAGATTAGCTTTGCACTTGCTCTGCTCATGAACAGATTTATTGAAATTCACATGTTTAAGATAAATTCCATAATATAGTAATGCTATCCACAAAATCGGCCGATGGACACTATCAAAGGCCTTTTTATAATCCACAAGTGCCATCAAAAGTGGGTTTCTCTATTCTACGCATTGCTATACAACATGTCTCAAAATGAAAATTTGGTCAGCAACTTCTACCTTTTCAAAATCCTGCTTGTTCATCTGATAGCTTTTCATCAATCCTTCTCTTTACAATAAGCATATTATATATTTTCATGATACCTGACTTAGGTGTAATGCCTTTGTAATTATTGCAATCTGTCAGATCTCTTTTGCCATTTTCACCTATACTCCTAGCTCATTCATCAGATTTTGTCTCTTCAGGTAGCGTTCTACATTCTGCAGAATAATCTTGTAAGTATTCTGGGGTCACTTCATTTTCAGCCACTATCATCTCAGTAGTTATTCCATTGTAACCAGAAGCTTTCCATCTCCTGAGATTTTTAATGATAGCTTCGATTTCAAACACACTGAATTCATTCATGGACCCATCAAGGTCTTCATCAGCTTCAGGTAAATCATCAAATTATTTCTTTTATATCTCCTATTCATGAACCCGCTTAAGTGTTCCATTCAATGTTGCCTTTCTTCATCTTCGGTTATTATAAGAGATCCATCACTCTTTTTTATGTGTATATGCTTCTTCTTTTTTGCCCTAATAGAGATTTCATTAATAATTCCGTGAGCAATTCTTACACCATAGCCAATCCCTGAATCTCTAGTTTTGTCACCCTCATCTGCTTTTCTGTCTAAATATTCTCTCCAGTCATTCCTGACTTTTCTTTTGGCCTCACTATCAATACTGGAATACTTAGTATGCTCTTCCTAATAATTGTTATTACTTCTTCGAAAACTTTCAACAATCAATTTCAGTCATTGTGTCCTTTTTAGAATATCACTTATCATTTGATATCCATGGCTTTCTCCTTATAACTGAAAGTCCGAAAACTTCACTACCAACTGATTGATATATGTTCTTAATATCACACTACACACACACACACACACATACACACACACATGCATACAAACACACACACACATATATATATATGTATATATATATATATATATATATATATATATATATATATATATATATATATATATATATATCACAGCTGGAAAATTATATAATCTCCCGAGCTCCAAACTCACCTGTTTATTTTACATAAATCTGATACTCTTGAAAAATGATACCCGAGCTCTGAGAATATTATGTAATCCCCAAACACCACTATATAAGAACACTGAATATCCAAGGTCTCTTACGTAACACTTAAAACAAAACTGGGTAATTACTTAACTTTATAAGAACTAATAAAATACAACCTCTTACTTCGGTCCTTAGTCAGGGATTACTTGCAAAGAATCTGTAGGAAATAATGAGGATTGAAATAATACACACTACAAAAATGAATATATTCTATAGAGTACAACACTAATACAAAAGAATTAACACCAAAATTAAATCACTCGAAATATTAAATCTGAACAAAACCTTAGACTAAGATGAGAAAATTTGACTCTATGAAAAAATTATACAATCACCTGTGTCACCTGAAATTAATTTGTAAAGTTATTTAATTTTGATACTTAATGAAAATAGTTAACACTTTAACACAAAGGATTAAGTTTTAAATGAAATTTATGTAAATGTAACTATTACATTTACGTCTTTTGGATCACACGAGGTTACCGAACAGGTAAGCCAAAATAAATACACTTAATTGTTTAACCTAAACCTCACTGGGCCATTTACAAAAATTTATGACAAAAGTACTTACATTAACACAACACACATTCAAAGGATTCATCATCGGTTGAACATACTATACACGATATATGTTAGATAGAAATCGTTAATCACATTTGACAGTAAAATGCTATTCGTACCTGAGAGGAAACACGCTCGAGAGGAGAGAGAGCAAACTTGCCCCTTTCAAAGGGACAGGCTGGATCTCTTTTGGAATTGAATGAGAAATACAGTTAAATGAATGACGTAAGTCCTATGTAATTTACATAAATTTATTTAAACCTACATGAGTGGAACTCACCTTTCGAGCTGGCTATACAACCATCAAATACACAAACGAATTACATGAATAAAATATTTAATCCTGTACAAGACCGAGATAAATAATCTGCAACTGCGTTATCTTCACCCGATATATGCTTTACATTAATCAAATATGGTTGCAAACATAATGACCACCTAGTTAACCGTTGATTATTATTCTTCATTTTATTAACAAAACATAAAGGATTGTGATCCGAGCAAACTGTAATTTCTTCATTCTGTGGTCTGTTCAAGTAAACTTCAAACTTGCTTATCGCTGTGACTAGCGCTAGCAGTTCTTTTTCGACTGTCGAGTAAGCTCGTTGTTGCTTCTTCAGCTTCAATAACATAAAACAAAACAGGGTGAAGAATTCCATCCTTGTCTTCTTGTAATAGTACAGCTCCAATCCCATTATACGATGCATCCACCTGGATAAGGAATTTCTTGTTGAAATCAGGTGCTCGCAGAATCAGTTTCAAAATTATTATGGCCTTTATCCTGTTGAAGGACTCCTGGCACTCACTGGTCCATACAAATTTTTTCTTGCGGCTAGTCAAATCCGTCAAGGGAGCGACTGCAGCCGAAAAGTTTGGGCAAAATCGTTGGTAGAATTTTGCAATTCCCAAAAATCATTCTAATTGCTTCCTCGTTGTGAGGTGTGAGGCTTTCCTTATTCATTCGACGTTAGCGTCTAACCAAGCAATTTGGCCTCTTCTGACTTCAAATCCCATGTACCAAACTGTTGCCTTTCCAAATTTGCTCTTTTCCAGGTTAATCGTCTAGTTTGCTCCTCACAGCTTTTGAAATACCTTCTTCAAAAGTCAGAGATTTTCTTCCCAGGTCGATGAATATATCACAATATCATCAAGGTATATGCTTACTTCTTCAATCGATCCTAGAAGGTTATCCATCACTCAATGAAAGATAGCGTGTGGTTTCATTAGATCAAATGGCATGGCGGTGTATTGATATAGCCCAAACAGAGTTATAAAGGCTGAAAACAATTTTGCGTTGTCGTCCAAAGGAATTTGGTACTAGCCTTTTAACAAGTTGATCTTGGAGACGAACCTCACTTGTCCGATGTTGTCAAGTAGTTGGTCTAAGAGCGGCAGGGGATAATTATCGGCCACACTGATCGAATTCAACTTTCTGTAGTCTGTATACATCCTGAAAGATCCGTCTGGTTTTTTTCATGAGCAGGAATGGAGAACTGTAAGGGTTAGAACTTTGTTCGGCTATTCCGTTTTGAAACAAATAGTCCACTTCTTTTCTCATGACTTCTCTGTGATACGGTGATAGTCGATGAGTGCATTGTTTGAACAGTCTTTCCGTGGTTTTAAGATGTATCTCATGCTTCATCAATTGGTTTGTTTATGGACGTCCGAGACAATTTCAGGGAAACTTCTAATCACTCGGCTTAGTTCTTCTGTGTTCATATGAGTTAATTTCTCTACCAAGTTCCTAATAATGGATGAATTATTCACTTTGCTTACCGCCCCTATCCTATATCCATGGTCCTCTTCCATGGAGGGAATGGTTTGCGCCATACACACCTGTGAAGTTTCAGTCTCGTTTCTGTTGAAGTATGGTTTCAATAAGTTAACGTGTACCTTCCTTTGGCTTTTTCTTCTTCCTGGGGTTTAGATAAAGTAGGTAAAATCACTGATCGTCTCCAAAATCTTGAATGGTCCTTGGAACTAGTTGGTGAGTGGGAATCTCCTTATCGGTAAGAAAAGCAACACCTGTTGTCCTCTCGCAAACTGTCTGTCTTTACTTTTCGTATCAAACCTTTTCTTCATTTTCTTTTGACTCGTTTTCACGTTTTCTAAGAAAAACTTCCATATGTCGCCGATCGCGTTTCTCAAATTCTGGACATATTCTCCATCCGTTTCCTCTAGATCCTTCCATTTTTCTGCCAACATTTTAATTGGTCCTTTTACTTCTCGTCCAAACACCATTTCATTCAGGCCACATACCATGCTTTCTTGATAAGCATTGCGTACCCCAAATAACATTAACGGTAGTCTGATGTCCCATTCATTTCCTGTTTCGTTGCAGTACTTAGTCAACATACTCTTCAGGGTTTGATGAAACCTCTCTAATGCACCTTGGGTCTTCGGGTGATAGGCAGTAGATAGTTGTGTTTCACATCCAACAGTTTCATCACATCCCGAAACAATTTTGACGTAAAATTTGTCCCTCGGTCACTCTGAACGATTTCCGGAATACAAAACATAGTAAAAAAGGTCTTGTAACTTCTCGCCGATTATTTTGACACTGATGTTCCTGACGGGTATGGCTTCTGGGTATCTCGTCACTGGACACATCAAGGTTAACATATATTCATGACCTTTCTTCATCCTTGGTAACAATCCCACAATGTCAATCATTACCTTGCTGAGGGGTTCTCCTCACACTTCAATCGGGTGTAAGGAAGCTTATGCATGCCAGGCCAGAAAAAGTATTTCATAACTTTTTCCGTTGTCTTCCTTATTCCTAAGTGTCCCTTCTCATGCGCTACGGTGATCACCTGTCTTCTCAACGGTGTGGTAATCAATATTTGACAGTATATCCCCCATTCGGCATTCCTAGGGATATCATCGGGTCTATGCTTTCTCATAAGCAACCCATCCTTAAGATAATGACAGGTGGGAGACTGCTGCACTTCTGTCTAATCAGCCACACGGTACAATAACTCTGCTAATATCGCATTCTTCTGTTGCAATCCTATCAGCCGTTTCCTACTCACTTGTCCTACTTCTAATGCTGAGTTTTCTATTTCTTCCAAATCCATTGCTCCCTTGTGTTCCTGTTCATTCGTCTGCCATTCCTCTTCTTTCGGGCTCACTCGGGAGTCCTTATATATATATATATATATATATATATATATATATATATATATATATATATATATATATATATATACATATATATATTATATATATATATATATATATATATATATATATATATATATATACATATATATATATATATTATATATATATATATATATATATATATATATATATATATATATATATATACAGTATATGTATATATATATATATATATATATATATATATATATATGCATATATATATATATATATATATATATATATATATATATATATATATACAGTATATATGTATATATATACATATATATATATATATATACATATATATATATGTATATATACATATATAAATATATATATATATATATATATATATATATATTATTCCGAATAAAAAAAGAAGAAACGCACTTTTATAATGTATTGTTCGTAAAGCAGTATTGAAGATTTGTCAATTGTCTCAGGGTCATAAGGCAACTGTATAGGAACAAAATGATAATGGCGATAATAATGATAATGAAATATCTTAATCACACAAAATTGACAGTGAGTCCTATAGAGAATACAAAAATGTCAACTAAGCAATAAAACTGAATGAGATATAGGTAGAAAAATTGGTGTATAAACAAATAATCAATGTACATATGCAAACGTTCCTTACTGAATAATATGTAATATGTAATCATCGCTGCAGATTTAAGTGTTGTCCTATGACTTGTCCAATGTTTGTTTTTAAATGAAGTCATACAGACATGTCCAGCAAACAGCAGTTTTTCCTACAACAGGAAAAAGATGTGGCCGAAAAGTAGCTAGAAGGACCGGTGATTGCATGTACTGGGAGGCGATGAGAGTTCTGTGAAATATAAAACTGTTAATGACGATGACTGGGACAGGTTGACAATGGCTGCGTCTTTCGAGGCCGGTTTTGGCGGATGCCACGAATACCTATCTCAACAACCCTGTTCAGTTCTTTTCAGAGGAAGAAGTTCAGTTCGCGTGCTCATCCCTGGGCTGAGTTCAGCAAGGGATTGAAAGGGATTGGTTGTTATCAACATTGCGAATTATTTCACAACCTCAAAGACGGTGAGCGTTGCATCTGCTAAGTAAGTGTTGTAGTAAGCGAAGCTAATATAGGAGGGCTGGTCCTTTACGTCACGCGTGAGAGAGAGAGAGAGAGAGAGAGAGAGAGAGAGAGATGTTATGTCAGCCCTAATGCATTGGAACAGCAGAGTATGCCTTTTGTGTCGTTCAGTCGCCATGATTGAAAGAATAGATGAGGGAGTTTATTTCAGGGTGTGGGAACAATCCTTTCCTTCAACTGCGACAGTCTGTATCTAAACCAACTGTTAAATGCCTCACACACTACAGTAAATTGGAAAGGGGCTCTGCTGAACACTTGAAACAGGTACAGTACAGTAGACAAAAATTAACCCACGTTTTGTCTTTAAGTTACTGCATCAAGTAAGAAGATCGGAAAAGAAAAAAAATTTGATATTCAAATTCTATAGCCTTTTTTTCAGACTAATGGTCATACAAAAAAGAAACAAATCCTGAATGTAGGCTACATGGAAATCCCATGTCCATTTCTTTTTTTTTCCATGTTAGAATATCCTCTACTTATGTTTGCTCTCGTATCCATGTTTCTCTTTTTTTGTCTTAGTGTTATTCCCATCATTATTCTTTCCATTGCTCTTTGAATTGTAACTGTAATTAGCTCCGAATGTCACAAATTCTCCAACCCACCATCCAACATACTCGTTATCTCCGCATTTTTCATGATCTGAGTCCCTCATAATCAACATGAATTGCACGATTGATTCCTTTCCACCTTTACTTATTTGTATTCATTACTATTCATGTTGACTCTCATGATACTCTGTCATCAGTTTCCATGGCATTGCATCACTATAGTTAATTAATGCTGAATTATCCGAAAATACTGCCTGTTTAATATCTCCTAACCTACACTTACTTCGATTGCTCTTTCATAGACTTCTCTCAAACCTTTGTCCATGAAGAAAAGTTTATTCAACGCACTACGCCGTTCAATATCAACGGCTTACAGTACACGCTGGACCAATAACTCCCATATTCATGGAATCCTCCGAAAACCTATTTCTATCAGAAAGAAATTTAATTTCCTTAAGAAAATGACATTTTCACCATAAATATACATCCTCGACTTCCTACTTACCTGCTACAACTCTCTCAATTTTACCGTAAACGCCTGAGTTTTATGTTTACTAAACACTATTTTTTTTCTTACAGGCCTTCTTTCAAAATGTATTCCATAAGCGTACCATAATTAATGCTTAATTCCAACCCCTTTCTTTACTTTAAAATCCAATTCTTCTTCCAATGTGAACCTTTCGATTAACTCTTTCACGTTCTCTTTTCAAGTAATGTAGGGTTATTTAATATTAAGAAGTTTACTGCGCCTTAAAATTGTTAGAGTGGCCTTCGTTCCTTCGCCCTTCGCTAGATTAACGATAGATATTAATTTGACCAGTACATATATTCATGAATTGAACTGATTTCTATCGATGATATTCTTACACTTGGGAGTGGGAGTTTCTCTAAGGAATTGGCCCGTATCTCGTTCAGCAGTCACTGCCACAAATCCCCTCAAATACAATTTATAATTCAGCTCATCCTTGCGTCATTTAGGTCTGTTTCTTTTGTCGTTCACATACAACAACTCAAAATTCTATCTTCTGAACAGAAAGCCTCTCACTCTTCATAATGTTTCTACAAAATTAATTTTTATATCTGTGTCCTTACTCCAAGTTATGAAATAGGCATGTATTCTACTTTTGTTATAAAGATAAAATTCTCCAACGCAAATATTAAAGGAAAACAACAATACCCGGGTTACTTAATATCATAATTATGCTGTTAATGGTCTTTTCTTCAAATCATTATGAAATTAACTGGAAAATGGTAATCAGTTCATATATTTCCTTCTGGCCACACTAGCTGTCCTACCAAATTTGTAAGTGCTTTGAGGTTTCATAAGAACACAATACCGCATTTTTGACAAAACCAGATTTGCACATTACTTTTTGCCACTTAGACTAAAACTTTCTTTCCCCAATGCCATTACATTTTGTAGATATTCCATCAAAATGTTTTAGAACTTTAAGCATCATATGTAGTTAGACTGTCAAATAGATTCTTATCACTTTGTAAAGTTCAACAATGATTTAGTTTATAACTTTATTTTTCAGATGCGGACTTTGGGCAAGATGTGGGCGGTGTTTGCTGCCAGCAGAACACGACGTGTGATTGCCATTTTGACTGTGATCTGCCTCCTCTTGGCTGTCCAAATCTTGACTCACCGAAGTAGTACAGGTGAGAAAAACATGTCTTGTCACTCAGTCGTTTCACTTCCCAACTGAAGATCAAAGCCACGCTTATCACGATTCACGAAACTAAAGTTGGTGCTTATCTCATTACAGTACAGCAAAGATAAGAATTTATATAAATGCAATATACATAACTTTCGAAATGCTATGAAGCAATTTCCAGCTTAGTGATGTAGAATTCAATATTTAGCCAGCTATTTTATAGGCTGAAATATTTAGATTCCATTGGTTACACTCGCCAATTATTGTAGCCTACATAACTTTATTGCCTAATTTACTTCTAACTTCTTTCTTTATTTCAATATCAAGAAAGAAATGAATGAATAAAATTCTCCTTCCAAAGTGGTATTCAAACCCCACTTAAAACTGCTGGTTTCTGTCCGGGCTTACAGCTGTCTATCCGATTAAGATTCCTTATTACAACTAAAGCTGAAGACCCCCTCGTCACCACGTTATTTTGGGAAGATTTTCTTATCTAATTCTTTGTTAGATTGCATGACCTTCGATGAAAGGCCTATCCAAGTACATTAATGCCATTGCAGTGTATATAGCCAATGAATGTGCACATTATTATCGATATTCATACCGCATTAACTACTTAAGATTTCATATCATGGCAAGGACGTTTTTTATGCTAGATTAACGATAGATATTGATTTTGATCATACCATATATTCATGAACTGAAATGAATTCTAACGATGGTATTCTTGCACTTGGGAAGTTCTCCATTGATTATCCTAAGAAATTCTAGACTTAGTTTTTCATTCAGTCAAAGAATTTACTGTAAATCATATAAAATGTGCAAGAAAATGGCGGAGTTTATTGGTCTTAGAGACTTTTGATTCTTGGTGACAAATAACTATGACCATTTTATTCTTTAGATTAAGCCTATTTAAACGTATCATAACGTTGGAATGAGTCTATTTTTCTTTTATTAATGTGCATGTGAAATGAATAAAGTTGTGCACGTAAGAGCTGAAATAAATCATTCCCTTCTACGTAAGAGAGGAAATAAACGTTGGCTCCACTCTCTCTGTAGTATGTTTAAGTGTATTACATTAGGCCAGGTACACTTCCAAACATACTCATGAACACACACATAGCACACGCACACACACAATACACACTCACACACACACACACACACACACACACACACATATATATATATATATATATATATATATATATATATATATATATATATATATACATATATATATATATATATATACACTCCAAGGCACTTCAGCTGGTACTGCTAGGGTGCCACCCTCCCCCGTTATCCACCACAGATGAAGCTTCATAACGCTGCATCCCCTACTGCTGCTACCTCTGCGGTCATCCAAGGCACCGGAGGAAGTAGCAGGGCCTACCGGAACTGCGTCACAATCGCCCCCCATTCATTCCTATTTCTAGCACACTCTCTTGCCTCTCTCACATCTATCCTATCACCCAGAGCTTTCTTCACTCCATCCATCCACCCAAACCTTGGCCTTCCTCTTGTACTTCTCCAATCAACTCTTGCATTCATCGCCTTCTTTAGCAGACAGCCATTTTCAACATGGCCAAACCTCCTCAACACATTCATATCCGCTCTAGCTGCTAACTCATTTCTTACACCCGTTCTCACCATCGCTACTTCGTTCCTAACCCTATCTACTTGAGATACACCAGCCATACTCATTAGACACTTCATCTCAAACTCATTAAATTTCTTGGTACAATCACTTTCTCATACAGAACTCTCTTTACATTCATGCCCAACCCTCTATTTTTACCACTCCCTTAAATGCCCCCAACACTTTGCATTCGACATTCACTCTCTGACGTACATCTGTTTCCACTCCACCATTTGCTGCAACAACAGACCCCAAGTACTTAAACTGATCCACCTCCTCAAGTAACTCTCCATTCAACATGATTTTCAACCTCGCACCACCTTCCCTTCTCGTACATCTCATAACCTTACTCTTACCCACATTAACTCTCAACTTCCTTCTCTCAGACACCCTTCCAAATTCTGTCACTAATCAGCCAAGCTTCTCTTCCGCGTCTGCAACCAGTACATCATCATCCGCAAACAACAACTGATTTACCTCCCATTCATGGTCACTCTTGTCTACCAGTTTCAATCCTCGTCCAAGCACTAGAGCATTCACCTCTCTCACCACTCCATCAACATACAAGTTAAACAACCACGGCGACATCACACATCCCTGTCTCAGCCCCACTCTCAACGGAAACCAATCGCTCACTTCATTTCCTATCCTAACACATGCTTTACTACCTTTGTAGAAACTTTTCACTGCTTGTAACAACCTTCCACCAACTCCATATAACCTCATCACATTCCACATTACTTCCCTATCAACTCTATTATACGCTTTCACCAGATCCATAAACGCAACATACACCTCCTTACCTTTCGCTAAATATTTCTCGCATATCTGCCTAACTGTAAAAATCTGATTCATACAACCCCTACCTCTTCTAAAACCACCCTGTAATTCTAAGATTGCATATATATATATATATATATATATATATATATATATATATATATATATGTATATATATATATATATATATATATATATATATATATATATATATAGATATGTATATGTGTATATATGTATATGTGTATACATACATATATATATATATATATATATATATATATATAAATATATATATATATATATATATATATATATATATATATATATATATATATATATATATACTGTATATATATATATATATATATATATATATACTGTATATATATATATATATATATATATATATATATATATATATATATATATACTGCATATATATATATATATATATATATATATATATATATATATATATATATATATATATATATATATATATATATATATATACAGTGTACGTTTATAAATAAAGATTTGTCTAGATCTAAGAAAAGAAACCGAAAAAAAAGTTTTAAGAAAGGTAATAAACTCTCCTGTAATAAAAGAAAAATCTGATGAGTATATTTTAAGTCATACAAAATAGGTTCTCCGGGTATATGATGAAAAGGAAGCAAGTAAAGAACAAATGAAAAGTAATTGATCAAAATTTCTATTGCGAATCAGCAAAATAGATAGATGGAAAAATTCTCAAACAAAGTAGAGAAAACTATCAGAAAAGACCAAAAACCTTATAAAGAGATTGCAAAGTAAAGAAAAATCCAAGGGAGATGAAATAGAATCAGCAGGATTATCCAAAACGATAAACAAACTAAAAAGCAAAGATACTCGTAAACATAATCAGACCAAAATTGAGGAACTACCAAAGAAACGAATAATCATCAAATTGATGAAAAGAATTGGATCAGGGTACCAATAGATATTTTCTTTAAAAGATGGAATGGAAATGTTATTAATAAAAGAGATGCAGTTATGAAAATTGCAAAGGATTTCTCTACAATGCTATGCAATAGTGATATAAGAAATAACTTTGCCAATTGAAATAATGAATCTCCCGAGCAAGTACCAAAAGTAACAGTAGGAAAAGTAAAGAAAGCATTAAAAAGACATGAAAAGAAGCAAACCAGCTGGAGAAAATGGCTTAACAATTGATTTGATAATAGATGGAGATTTCATAGCAGTAACCCTCGCTGAATTTTACAGAATATGTCTTCAACAGAGCTTGGAAAAAACATGCTAATTCTCAAAAAGGGGGAAAAAAAAAAACTGACAAATTACCGCCCAATAAGTTTACTCTCTCTAATGAAATATTTACAAAGATCATTTCAGGCCGAGTAGGAATACAGGTTTACTCTAATGAACAAAGAGAGCATTCAGGCTTTAGAAGTGGGCATTCAAAAACTAACCGTATCCATGTAATTATCCAGCTAATAGAAAAATTCACAAATTATGACAAATCACTATGTATGGTATTTATAGACTATGAGAAAGCTTTTGATTCTGTCAAAACTTCCTCTGTAATGAAAGCCCGTCATTTTGTGTTAGAATTGATATCGATGGGAATATATTAACAACTCAAGATTTGTAGATTACATAGTTTCTATTTAGTTTATCATAGGAGAAATCGTCTAAGATGATAGAAGATTTGAATAGAGAGAATTATAAGACGGTAATTGAATATGAATAAAACTAAGGTAATGTTAAATGAAAATACAGAGACAACAAATAAGGATTATGGATGAACCTTTAGAGATGGTTAATGAATACATATACTTAGGACTGTTTCCCCAGGATATGAGATTGAAATTAAAAGATGGCTATGCATGGAATGAAAACCTTTTTGCAAACAATATGAGATTAAGAAAATTAAAAGGCCACTTTCTCTAATAAGAAATTATTTAATCAGATGGTTCTACCAGTATTAACTTATACATCATAAATTTGGAACAAAGGCGAGTTACAACTCAGAGAGCGATGGAAAGAATAGTGATTGAAATAACACTAAGAGACATAAAACGAGCATCATGGATACAAGAACAAACTAAAGTAGAGGATATTCTAACATATAAGAAAAAGAAACGGACATGGGCAGGATATGTAATGAGAATGACAATTAATAAATTGACATTAAGAATAACAGGATGGGTCCCTGGAGACGGTAAACGAAATAGTTGAAAGAAGAGAAGACTATGGATTGACGAGCTAAGAAATTTTATCTGTATAGATAACAAACAGACGTGTGTTGAAGGACACACGAGAGGCCTTTGTCCTGCAATAAACTATCAATGGCTGATGATGATGATTATATATATATATATATATATATATATATATATATATATATATATATATATATATATATATATATATGTGTGTGTGTGTGTGTGTGTGGTGTGTGTGTGTATGTGTGCTGTGTATTATACACTCATAGACAGTTTTAACCGCACACAGACATAGACACACATTTATATATATATATATATATATATATATATATATATATATATATATATATATATATATATATATATATATATATATATATATGTGTGTGTGTGTGTGTGTGTGTCTGTGTCTGTGTATACATACATAAATAGCCTGTGTTAACCAAACATAGAAATATACATATATATACACACGTGTGTGTGTTGGAAAGTTAGTGAGTGTTTTATATATATATATATATATATATATATATATATATATATATATATATATATGCATTCAATATGGGCTTTAAAAACTATATATCTTGTCATAAAAAATATTGTAAAATTTAATAATTTTTTCCACTCTCCAGGTGAAAGAATTATCCGACCAGCTTTATGATTATTCAACTGATGTTTGTTGTTATCATTTAAAAGATATTTTTGTTTGAAGTGAATTTGCAAACTGGGTGTAGGTGAAAGTTACTTCGTAAGGTCTGGATAACAGGACTGTTGATACCATTTATTCAAACCTGCTCTTGCATTTCTATAATGACAATCCATGACATTTGGACATCAGCAAACATATACTGTATTCAAACCCATTTTTATTTATATTTCAAAAACTGACTGGAGAAAACATGAAAGCTATCCCCTATAATGTTGACCAATGACTGTTGTATCCTTGTCTCAAATTCTGTAACACACTTAATGCTTAAAATATTCTAACTCTTTATACATCAGGATAATATTCTCCTCTGTACATCGATGACCGTTATAGTAGTCACCATTGTCGACATCCAAATGAGCAATGAATGGCTTTACATACCACAGTGCCGAGCTCTATAGCCCAGTATTTATAATACCAAATCAAATATATTATATGATACCTGTGTCAATATGCAAAAATCAGATTTTGATATTGTTGGAATGATCGCATATATTTGTTGTAATTTATATGCTGCTAGATGGCGCCACTGTGTATCCTTTAGAGGTAACGAGGTAACTTTGTCCTTTGGTGACGTAATAAAAGATCACTTGGAAAGTTCGATCGAGACAAGAAGACGGTTTTTTTCTCTTGACCATGGCCGGGAATTTAATAGGTTATAGGCACAGCGCTCAGAATAAATGGTTGAGATTATACTTTGATGGCGATGGACGGAAATTTGAACAGTGGGACATGATATTTCTTGGATACCTGAGACTGAGAAAATTGAAAGCTGTTGTCTGCTCGCCGGAAGATCAAGAAGTTGACACCGAGAAAAATGGGGAAGCATTTGCTGAACTTATTCAATTTCTTGACGAGACAAGTCTAGCACTGGTGATGAGGGATGCTGTCGACGATAGAAGGAAAGTACTGAAGATCCTCAAGCAACAATATGCTGGTTCAAGTAAGCCACGCATCATATCATTATACACAGAATTGACATCTTTAATCAAAGAAGAAACCGAGACTGTTACAAACTATATTATACGAGCAGAAACTGCGGCCACTTCATTGAAGAGTGCAGGTGAAATAATTGGTGATAGTCTACTGATAGCAATGGTGTTAAAAGGCTTACCAGACAATTACAAAGCATTTGTAGTTGTTATTACCCAGAGTGAAAAGGAGCAGACATTTGCAGAGTTTAAAGCAGCCCTACGCAGTTTTGAAAATACAGAAGCATGTAGGAGGAGAGAAAGTAATGACCATGTTATGAAGGCAACTAACTGGAGAAACAAGGCATGCTATAAGTGTGGTGAAACAGGACATTTCTTTTAAATTGCATAAACAAGCCGAAAGGAAGATGGTGTCTGAACTGTCAGAATTCTACTCATAATACCAACACATGTAGACGTCAAGGAAGGTCAAATGGGTATAACGAGAGGATAAACAGTTTGGTTAATGAAGAAACCGCAGGAGATCATTACTCATTTATATTTAAAGTGTGCAGCGATATGAAAATGGTAGAAAGTCCAAAACCAGACATGCTATTGGTAGATTGTGGTGCTACAACGCATATTTTGACTGATGAGTCAAGATTTACTCACTTTGATGAAACGTTCAAACCAGAGAGACACTTTATTGAACTGGCCGATGGAACAAGGTGCAACAATGTGGCAGTGAAAAGAGGAGGTGCCATGATCAAGATGATAGACAGTGATGGCCGGCATTGTAATGTGAAGCTGAAAAATACACTGCTCATCCCAACATATCCTCAGAACATTTTCGCTGTTCAAGCTGCAACTGAGAAGGGTGCTAAAGTGATTTTTTATCCTAATTCTGCTGAATTAATTGATAAGAGTGATATAAAATTTTTCATTGAAAAGTGTGGAAAATTGTATCACTTAAAATTGAATAATGTTCATATCAATGTTGATAGTGTTAATTATGCTTGTGATTTGAAAGAATGGCATAAAATCTCAGGCCATTGCAACTACTATGATATTGTAAAGCTGGAAAGTGTAACAAAGGGCATGAAAATTATACATCCAGACGTTAAACCTAATTATTGTGATATATGTGTGTTAGGTAAAATGAAACAAACTAGAAATAAAAACTTTGATACTAAATCTGAAGTTCCCTTAGAATTTAGCAGGTCCAATAGAACCTGTTTCAGGTGAAGGGTTTAGATATGCTATAGCATTTACAGATGACTGTACAGGGATATTTTTTGTGTATTTCCTGAAAAAAAAGGTGATGCAATTCCTGCCTTAAAGAAATTTTTGTCAGACTCTGCTCCGTATGGAAAAATTAAAAGACTAAGGTCTGACAGCGGGTCAGAGTTTATATGTCAGGATTTTACCAATGTAGTTATTGATAATAGAATTAAGTATGAAAAGTCTGTTCCATATTCGCCGCACCAAAATGGCACAGCTGAGAGAAATTGGGGAACTCTATTTGAGATGGGAAGGTGTCTGCTAATTCAATCTAAGTTACCAAAATTGGTATGGCCATATGCAATTATGACAGCTGCTTATATTCGCAATAGGTGCTTTAATGATAATTTAAAACAAACTCCTTTCTTTGCCTTGACAGGAATAATACCTGATTTGTCAAACATGAGGGCATTTGGATCAGATTGTTATGTATATAATAGAGACAAAAAGAAATTAGATGATAGATGCTCAAAAGGAATATTTGTAGGATACGACAAGGGTAGCCCAGCTTATCTAGTATATTTTCTTGAAACCGGTAAAATCATGTGACATAGACTTGTAAAATTTGTGTCAAACAAGCAGGAGAAAGAAAGCCAAACTATTAATGAGTCTGATGATATTTTTGATGACGTAGTTCCTAATGAGGAAGTTGATAGGGAACCACTAGTAAATGCCAAAATGTTCAGGTAGTTGAGCAACACCACCCTGGTATTTTTTAAGTAAATGGAACAAAAGAGGAGAAGGGTGAAACACTTAAATATCCTGTTAGACAAAGAAAACCTCCTGCATATTTGAGCGATTATGTTACTAATGTTGATGACAAAGACCAAGTATTATATAGTATAGATTACTGTTACAGAGTGTATGCCTTTCCTCAGACCTATAATGAAGCTGTTGATTCTGATCAAGGTAGACATTGGGAAGAAGCCATGCGTGATGAAATGAACTCATTGAAAGAAAACAATACTTTTACTTTGACAGAGTTACCTATAGGCAGAGAAGCAGTGGGGGAACGCTGGGTGTACACAATGAAAGATGACGCTGTTGGTAATAAAATCTACAAAGCTAGATATGTAGCTAAAGGTTATTGCCAAGTAAAGGGTGTTGATTATAATGAAACATTTGCTCTAACAGCTCACCTTACATCAATTCGTGTATTAATGCAATTAGCCGCACAAAATGATTTGTTTCTGCATCAAATGGATGTAAAAACTGCATATCGAAATGCAGAAATTGATTGTGATTATATATATATATATATATATATATATATATATATATATATATATATATATATATATATATATATATATATATATATATATATATATATATATGGATCAAGCAGAGGGTTTGAGGTTGAACAACCTAATGGACGTAAATTAGTTTACAAACTTAACAAATCACTGTATGGTTTGAAACAAGCAGGTAGAATGTGGAATAATCTTTTACATAAAGTTTTGGTTGAAAAGGGGTTTAGGCAAAACTCGGTGGATCATTGTGTTTATATTAAACGTTTTCAAGATGAGGTGGTTATCATACTTGTATGGGTTGATGATTTGATTGTTGCAGCAAGTAACAAACAACTATTATACAGTGTAAAACAAATGTTGAAAGACAGGTTCAAAATCAAAGATCTAGGAAAATTGTTTCATTTTCTTGGCATTGATTTCAAACAATGTGATGGAACTATTAAGATGAATCAGAGAAGGTACTTGTGTAAAATATTAGAAAGGTTTGATATGTCCAATTGTAAACCTAAACATACACCTTCTGAACAAAAGATAGAATGTTCAGGTGAAACGTTGACTGATAGTAGATATTGCGAAGCTGTCGGTAGTTTAATATATGTTATGGCATGTACAAGACCAGATTTATGTTTGATCTTCACAAAATTATCACAATATTGGTCAAACCCAATACAAGATCACTGGGTTGCTGTAAAACATGTTTTTAGATATTTAAATGGAACTTTGGATTATGAACTTTGTTTTAGTAAATGTGAAAATGAAATGTTACACATAGTTGGATACAGTGATGCTGATTGGGTATCATCACCTGATGATAGACGTAGCACTAGTAGTTATTGTTTCAGTTTGAGTGAAAGAGGGCCGTTAGTGTCATGGAAGTCAAAAAAGCAACCAACAGTAGCTTTGTTAACATGTAAAGCAGAATACATTTCATTGGCTGCGGCCATTCAGGAAGGCTTGTATCTTAGGCAACTTTTGAATGATTTAGATTTAGCATGTCGGTTTGAACCTGTTCTTATTTATGAGGATAACCAAGGTACAATTGCATTATCCAAAAATTCTGTAAAACGTCAAAGATCAAAACATATTGATATTAAGTATCATTTCATTCGCACTGAAATAAATGAGGGAAGAATTCTTCTCGAATATTGTCCTACAGATGAAATGGTAGGAGACATGTTTACTAAATCAACTACAAAATTTAAATTGGATAAATTCAACAAATTTGTTTTTGGCTGGAACTATAGGACTGCATGAAAGTCAAATTGTTTTGTTCAGTGACCTTAATAAAATTCATATTCTGTAATTTATTATTTTCAAATAAGTGTTGTAAATATATATGTTGTAATAAGGTGTAATATGCGATCAAGTGATCGCATATATTTGTTGTATATTTATATGCTGCTGGATGGCGCCACTTTGTATCCTTTTGAGGTAACGAGGTAACTTTGTCCTTTGGTGACGTAATAAAAGATCACTTGGAAAGTTCGATCGAGACAAGAAGACGGATTTTTTTTTTCTCTTGACCATGGCCAATGGTCATATCTGTTAAAACAGATATGACCATTTTTATTTCTATTCTTTGAATATCTTCTCTCAGACTTAGACCACTTAACGGAAGTTGTATGCATTGGTATTCTTCCCTATGTACAAAATAATCAAATAATGATAGCTTTGTTCGTAGATATTGCAGCAAAGCAGTGACTGACTTCTGACCTAGAGATACAAAAATGGAAGTGACATTGGGTCTTGAAACTTAGTAGGGGTAATAACATCTGTCTTAACAGGAAAGGGTACAAGGAAACAATGTTTAAATTAGCAACTTGGTGATAATAATAATTCAGAATAATATTTGTGATGGCACCACTAGAAACATCTGTACTAGACATCTGTATCTATCTCTTCGTACAGAAACTGTGATCGAAGACGGCTCAAGGAGACTCCTGCCGATCGTTGAGCATCTGCAACCATCCTCAACCCAGAGATCGGAGGTGGAAGGACAAGGCAAAAGTGAAACAGACAAAGCCTCTAATGTAAGTCAAAACTCATTTGAAACTCCTCTGGCAATCATTTCTGTTGGTTATACTTTTCAGGTGTAAAATATTTGGAGACTTTATACAGAGACATAGAAAAATTGTATGAAACCTAGATTGCATTGCGTCGGTTCGTGTGAACCTTCATAAATGTTGTCCTTGTGAATGACTAGTGTGTGTAGGCAGGAAAACTTTTTGCATATTTTTTTTTATGAGAATTTGTCCCGTCTTATCTAAACGTTTCTCCTTTGACTAATTAGTAACATTCCCTTTTGTTTTATTTTATTCAGCATTCACTTTACGTTCCTTTGTTTGATACTGCGAGGTGACGATTAGTGTGCAATACGATTTACATTTCAGTAGTCCATAACTGAAATAACTTATTTTCATTTTATATTTTACTAAGGTGAATTTCATTCCAAATAAAAACAACATTGCGTATTACAAAGAATAATGGTGAGTCCAGATTACAAATCTATTTACAAACCATTACACTGATTTCTGTTTCACATGTAATTAAATACCTAGCATTGCTTGGAAGAGCTTAAAAATTGATTGCTGTGCTATTGCAAAGTTGTTTCCAAAACAATAAACAAACTAAAATTGTAAGACATTCATAAATACAACAGACCAAAATTGAAGAAACACTAAAGAAAGAAATATGAAAAGAAGACTTGGAAAATGGCGCCAACAGATGTTTGCTTTAAAGGATAAAAATGGAAATATTATCAACAAAAGAGATGGAGTGATAAGAATCATGGGAAGAATTACTGTTACTTTTGGTACCGACTCAGGTGTTTCATTATTTCTATTGGCAAAGTTATTCCTTATATCACTATTTTATAGCATTAGATAGAAATTCTCTGCAATTTTTATCACTTCATCTCTTATGTTGATATTTCCATTTTCATTTTTTAAAGCAAATATTTGTTCGTGTATATATATATATATATATATATATATATATATATATATATATATATATATATATATATATATATATATATATATATATTAGTCCCGTGTCTGGGCACCAGAAATATATATATTATATATTACGGCTGGCAAGTTACACAACCTTCCAAGTTCCAAACTCACCGGTTTGTTTTTACATAAATCTGTTACACTTCAATAATAGCCGAGCTCTGAGAAAATTATATGACTCACAGACAGCAATATATAGAACCACTGTATATCCAAAGGTCTTTTACGTACCCTCAAAACAAACTGAGTTATTATTATTAAGAACTATTCAAACCCTTTTACTTTGAATCTTTAACAGGGATACGAGAGAGCTCTGCAAGAAACACTGGTGGTCGAAATAATACACACTCTACAAAAATAAATATATTCCATAAAGAATTACAACACTGAAAGAATTTACACCAAAAATAAATCACTCGAAATAGTAAATCTGAACAAAACTTAAACTAAGACAAGAAAATATTGCACTCTGAAAATTATATGATCACTTGACTCAAAATATTATATCTGAACGAAACCTTAGACTAGGATAAGAAAATATTACACTCTGAAAATTATATGATCACCTGTTTCACTGGAAATTAGATTTTACACAAATATCTAATCTTGATAATCAATGAAAATTGTTAACTTTTACTACTCTGATGATTAAACTCTTATGGAAACTTACATAAAAGTAACTGATAAACTTTTTAGCTCACACAAAGGTTCCGACCAGATAGCATTACAAATACACTTCATGTTTTTACATAAATCTCACAAGGCCAGTTACAAAGATTTATATAATACCAGCACGTACAATAACACAATAAATTTTAATTACCTTCAAAGTTTCCGTAACGTTTTAACACAGTACGTACAATATATGTTGGGTATAAACTTATACACTTTGGAGAGGACACACACTCGAGGTACTTGAGAGAGAGGATATAAACTTGGCTCTAACAAAAGGAAAGGCTGGATCTCTTGTGCTGCTTTGCATCCCTGAGGGTGCATATATATTGACTTTAATATCCTAGATCCATCTAGGTCAGGGGGTCTAGAAGCATTGGGGGCTGTGCCTAATGGCATAAGGTTGCCAACATTCAGGTCTCAGACGCATACTAACGCTGCAACGAGACGAATCTCTCTCAGCTAGCTCCACCCACCTCCGTCCTCGAAATTTAAAAAAAAAAAGATAAAAGTAACTTTGGGTTTATTGAGAATATTCCAAACACGTGGAAAATATAAGAATTGCGCAATTTCCCACAAACATGACGCAATACCTCATGAAAAAAAAAAATTACATAAGCCCGCGTTCATACCTCGTATGATTCGTTCAGCACACTTAATCGAGATTGCATAAGACCTCAAAACCAAATACGTGAAATAAAAAGTTTAATTCTTGAAAATAACGTGAATTTACATTTACTAATTTGATTGGAAAATACAATGAAATGAACAACGAAAGTCTTACGCAATTTACATACAATTATTTATACCTACATGAGAGGGGCTCATGCACCTCTTAAATACACAAATGAAATACATGAATATAATATTTACTCTAAACTAGACCAGCTTCGTAAGATAGCTCCCTACAAAAAAGATTATTTATTCCAGGCCTGAATTCATCGATTCAGCCCGAGATGAATAATCTGCAACCACCGTATCTTTACCTGATATATGCTTTACATTAATACAATACGGTTCCAAACATAATGACTGCCTAGTTAACCTTTGATTATTATTCTTCATCTTATTAACAAAATTTAAATGATTTTGACCTGATCGTAAAATCTTTATTCTGTGGTCTGTTCACGTAGACTACAAACTTGTTTATTGCTGCTACCAGCGCCAGCATTTTTTTTTTCAACTGTCAAGTACACTCATTGCTCCTTCTTCAGCTTCAACGACATAAAACAAACAGTCTGAAGAACTCCTACCTTATCTTCTTGCAATAAGACAGCTCCAATCCCATTATCTGACGCATCCACTTAGATAAGGAATTTCTTGTTGAAATCCGGTTTTGAAGTTAATATGTCCTTCCTCAGATTTTAACTTTTTCCTGGTATTTCAATAATCTAGGTCCAGTCTCTGCTCCTCTCCAAAATCCAGAATGGTTCTTGGAACTCGTTGGCAAAGAGGGAATCACCTTATCGATAAGTAGACCAAAACCTGTCCTACCACATTCTGTCTGTTTGTACTCTTCATACCAAACATTTTATGCATTTTTCCTTGACTTGTCTTTTAATGCCTTCTAGGGAATATTTCCTTAACTCTCATATTTTTTTCCTCAAATCCTTGACATTTTCTCCATCCGTTTCCTCTCGATCCTTCCCTTTTTCTGCCAACATTTTATTTGGTCCTTTGCTGGAGGGTTCTTATGCTTTTCAGCCATCTGACAAACCAGACATGCCCAGCAAACTTGGTTCACTTCCTTATGTATGCCAGGCCAGAAAGAGTGTTTCTTAATATTCTCTGTCGTCTTCCTTATTCCTATGTGTCCCGTCTCGTGCGTTATGGCGATCACCTGTCTTCTTAACGGTGCGGGAATCAATATCTGACGGTATATCCCTAATTCAGCATTCCCAGGGATATCGGCGAGTATATGCTTCCTCGTAAGCAACCCATTCTTCATATAATAACAGGTGGGAGACTGCTGTGCCTCCGTCTCGTCCGCCACTCAGTACAATAACAATTTTAATGTCGCATCCTTCTGTTGCAATCCTATCTGCCTTTTCCTACTTATTTGTCCTACCTCTAACGCTGAGTTTTCTATTTCTTCCAGGTCCATTTCCTCCTTTTCTTCCTGTTCATTTGTATGTTGTTCCTCTTCTCTCGGGCTCTCTTGGGAGCTCTCTTCTTGCGTACCATCAAGGGAATCCTCTTTTTCGTAAAACAAATCCTCCAAGCTCATCACTCCTTCAGTTTTTTTTTTCTGCCACTTTCTTCGTCATACTCCTAGTTGTCACACAACTAGGAAATAGATATGGGTAGTCCTTCTTGAGTTCAGTCGTAGGATTATATTTCAATAGTTTCTCCATTAAAATGGGACAAGGCACAAATGGTGCTCCACCAACCTCATTACCCAGCAGAACTTCTACTCTTTCGACAGCCAATGTATCCTATACTGCAAAATTAAAATTCCCTGTCACCAACTTGCATAACAGCTTCAAACGGCAAATAGGGGTAACCTCTTCACCTCCTATTCCCTTAAAAGTAACCGAGTCTCCTGTGAGAGACTGTTTTACCAACGGGTGTACACTTCATATCACCACACTATGGTTGCATCCTGTGTTTCGCAATATCTTGACCGCGATTTGCTCACTCTCATCTATTTGTGCTAACATGACTACATATATATAAAGTTTAAAGGCGTCCATGCTATTTGAGTTTGTCTTGTTCGTATTGTAAACGTTAGCTGGTCTATTTTCCTCTTTGACCTTTCCCAATTGTTTCTTCGTCTTCGCATTCTGTAAGTCAAATTATCCTTAACCACTTGGGCGACTGCTTATGGTTTGTTCGACCAACATTCCTTACTGATTTGGCCTCTCTTGCCATAGAGTGACATGAATGAAAAATACAATGAAATCAACAACGAAAGTCTTACGCAACTTACATGCAATCACTTATACCTACATAAGAGGAGCTTATCTTACGATCTGGCTATACACCTCTTAAAAACACAAGTGAAATATGTGAATAAAATATTTACTCTACACTAGACCAGCTTTGTAAGAATATATATATATAAATATATATATATATATATATATATATATATATATATATATATATATATATATATATATATATATATATATTATATGAGAATGGTTCTCGTGTCTTGGCACCAAAAATATATCATACTATGGCTTGTGACTGGGTACCGAACTTATGATATATATACTACGACTGGCAAGTTAATCAACCTCTCGAATTCCAAACACCCTTGTCCTGCTTATATATTAAAACCGTTACACTTTAAAACATTAATATACAAATTCTGAGACCGTTAGATAACTCCCAGACAGCAGTATATAAAACGCTGAATAGCCAAAGATCTCTTAAGTACACTCAAAACTAAACTGGGTAATTACTCTTAAGTATTATTAAGAGGTATTTAAAACTGACCGTGGTTCTTAACAGGAAACGAGCGGAATCTGGTTCCTAATAATGATGATTGGAATTATACACTCTTTACAAAAATAAATATATCCTATATAAATTACAACATTTCTCCACCACAATGGGAAAAGGCACGAATGGCGCTCCACTAACCTCATTACCCAGCAGGACGTCTACTCCTTCGACAGCCATTGAATCCTTTACGGCAAAGTCAAAATTACCTGTCACCAAGTAGCATGGCAGTTTTAAACGGCAAATAGGGGTGACATCCTTACCTCCTATTCCCTTCAAAATAATCGAGTCCCCTGTTAGAGACTGTTCTACCCTCGAATGTACTCCTCGTACCACCACTCTATAGTTACAACCGGTGTCGTGCAATATCCTGACCGGGGTTCGCCCACTCCCATCTGTTGCTGCTAACACACCTTCATAAATATTTGGTTTAAAGGCATCCACGCTGTTTGGGTTCGTCCTGTTCGTCATATAAACGGTGGCTGGTTCATTTTCCTATCCGTCCTTTCCCTATTGCTTCATCGTCTTCGTATTCTGTGAAGTCAAATTATCCTTACTCACTTGGGCGACTGCTTTCGGTTGGTTTGACCAACATTCCTTACTGATATGGCCTCTCTAGGCACACTTAAAACAGACAATATCAAAATTCCTTATGTATTTCACGATACTTGAAGGAGGGGGATTCTACGTTTGTTGCTGTGGTACTATCGCATTCTGCTTAGGGACAGTACCAGTGTTACTTCTGTTGTTTTTGTTGAACTTGTTCCCATAGTTATTTCCTAACTAGTTTCCATGGTTCGGCGAATACTTGACACTTGGTCGGAACGACGGTTGAAACTGCATGCCCGAGGAGGGTTTAAGACTGATAATATTATAACCTTCACTCAGTGAGGCGGCTTTATCAAGTTTCCTCACCTCTTTCTCTCTCTCAAGTACGTTTGAATGTGTTCAGGAATTCCTCGTAAATACTGCTCTAGTATTAACAATTCTTCCAAATCAGCCATCTACTTTACGTTAGCAGCCTTTATCCATCTTTCAAAACATCGTCGTACCTGATAAACTTAGTCCAGGAAAGTTTTTCTCGTCCTACAAACTTCGGAAATTCTTTTTCTAATATTCAAGGGTCACTTGCAGCACGCTCCTCTTAATTTCTTGATACTCCTTTCTCTGGTCCTGAGAGTCCTGTAAGTATGCTCTACACTAGTAAAGACCATTTGTCTGCTGGCCATTCCATCATCGACGCGGCCGTTTCTAATAAATGATCGAAGAACTCCCCCATTGCTTCTTCTCCGAATTTTGGGATCAAGATCTGTGCATTTGCCACATCAAACATCTGAGTTGCTGACCTTGCTCAAGCATTCGACAGCTCTAACTCCCTCACATGTCGTGCAATCTGTGCTTATCTTCTTACTCGTCTTGCTTGCATTTCTTTCACATGTTGTGCTTCTTCTGCCTGTGTTTCTTATCGTCCTTCTCCCATTAACTTTGAATGTCTTGCTAGCTCTCTCTTTTCTTCTCGTTCTTTTTCTTCTTGTTCTGCCTCTCTTTCTTCCCATCTTGCTGCCATTTCCTTTCCTCTTTCCATCATCTTCAACTTGATCAAATTCTCCGCTGCACTTCATCGAATCTCAGCCTCTACATCCTTATCTCCTTTCATGCCTTCAGTTTGTAGGTCATCCAGTCTTTGCTTCGTTTTAAATTCTTCCTCAGCTTCCTACAACAGTTCACGAGCTGCAACAATATTCTCTTCCGATAACTTTCCCAAGTTTCTCAACGCTTCTAAGGCTAAACATTTTATTTGGGCCTTAATCATCCCACTCGTAGCATGGCCAATACATTCCATTAAGATAGAGAGCCACTGAGCTTTAGTTACATTTGCTTCTGATAATTCCTAAACACTAGAGTTATTCAAAAACTCTTGTATATTAAACTGCGCCATCTTGTAATTTTACAATAATCAATGCCTCTCCAAAAAATAATATACTATCAATGCTCAAAATTCTATCAACACTGTACAATTCAAAAACCTTTAATCAAAACACGGCCCTGTTATCACCGATATGTAAAAAAGACTCGTTCGATCCAAAGAGTCTGGGCACCAAAATATATTATATGAAGATAGCTCCCGTGTCTGGGCACCAAAAATATATTATACTATAGCTTGTGACGGAGAACCAAACATACAATATTATATATACTACAACTGGCAAGTTAATCAACCTCTCGAATTCCAAACTCCCTTGTTTGATTTTACATTACAACTGGTACATTTTAAAACATTAATACACGAATTCTAACACCGTTAAATAACTCCCAGACAGCAATATTTAAAACGTGAATATCCAAAGGTTTCTTATGTACACTCAAAATTAAACTGGATAATTACTCTTAAGTATTATTAAGACATATTTAAAACTTAATAGAATCTGGTTCCAAATAATGATGATTAGAATAATACACTCTTTACAAAAATAAATATATTCTATATAAATTACAAAACTTTGAAAAAAATTTACATAACAAAATAAGTCACAGGAAAAAATTAAGTCTGAACAAAACTTAGATTAAGACAAAAATGTTACGATCTGAAATTATATAATAACTTCACTTGAATTATTATATCTGAATAAACCTTAGACTAAGAAAAGAAATAATGCAATGCAAATTATACAAAAGCTTGAAATTGAATATGAATAATACAATATTCAAGTTTAGACACTTAATGAAAAATAGATAACCAGATCACGTTACAAAATATTAACCTTCCTGCAGGGCCGTTTACAAAAACTCTACAAATTGCCAACAGTCATCCGAATACAATGAATTTAAAATCCCCGTTTCGTCTTGCATATCTTTTCGACACACAATTTGCTTTGGGGCACAGAGTCACTTAGGAGAGGACACACTAAACGTACTGAACACTTTAAAAAACAATACACTGGGTTATGTGCGAGAGTTAGAGAGGGAGAGGAGAAGAGGGCTGTCTTCAGGCTGCAATTTCTATCTGTATCTATGTAATCTAGACTAGGTGTAGAGAATTTCCAAAGCACATGTTACTGAGTATTCTCTCTCAAACTAACACAATACCTCATAAAGTATAAAAGAACATTACCTAAGCCCTTGTTCTTATGTCGCACGAATCCCACAACACTCTTAAATAGAATACGTAAGACTTCTTAACAAACATACGTGAAATAAAAAGTAAATTCTTAAAAAATAGCCTAAAATTTGCATAAATTAACATGAATAAAGAATACAATGAAATTTACGACTAAAGTCATACAAAATTTACATAAAATACTTACATTTACATGAGAGGAGCTCATTTTATGGACTGGGTATTAATTCTTCAATGCACTTGTACCAACCCTGTGTGTCACGATCGTACATAGTAACGACATTTCTTTTTTTGTATATATTATGCTTTGTATCTTCGCTCTCCCCTCGCACTGATAGGGACCTGAAATAACATGTCTGTTTTTCTCACCGTTAACTGTTAACAGCACCAGTTGTCGGTTGAACATGAAATTGCCTGTTATGTTTTTATGTCCTTTTTGCCTGGAGTTTATTTATATATAAACGGATGTTCTGTAATAAAGTTACTCAGTTGCTTTCATCCTGCCTTCTCAGTCACAGCCTCTCTCGGCCCGTCACATTGGTGAGTCACTCCAGGGTCACCAATGTGACGGGCCGAGAGAGGCTGTGACTGAGTCAGTGCGAGGGGAGAGTGAAGATACAAAGCATAATATATACCAAAAAAGAAATGTCGTTAATATGTACGATCGTGTGACACGCGGTTGGTACACACTAATAATTAATAAAATATAAATAAAATCATGTATAAACTATTTTTTTTACTCTATACTAGACCAGATTTGTAAGAATATATATATATATATATATATATATATATATATATATATATATATATATATATATATATATAATCATCATCATCATCATCTCTTATGCCTAGCGACGCAACGGTCCTCGGTTAGATTTCACCAGTCGTCTCTATCTTGAGCTTTTAACTCAATACTTCTCCATTCATTATCTCCTACTTCACACTTCATAATCCTCAGCCATGTAGGCCTGGGTCTTCCAACTTTTCTAGTGCCTTGTGGGCACCAGTTGAAAGTTTGGTGAACTAACTTTCCTGGTCTCATCCACATATAGCATCTGTATATTCTGTCTTTTAGTTTCTTTTCTAATACTGCCGTGGTATTTAACTACCAATATTATTCTGAGGTCTTTGTTCTCAAATCTACAAAAACTACAATATGTATATATATATATATATATATATATATATATATATATATATATATATATATATACATATATATATATATATATATATATATATATATATATATATATATATATATATATATATATATATATATATATATATATATATATATATATATATTCTCATGAAGCTAGTCTGACTTGAGAGTGAATTAATTTATTCACGTATTCTATTTGTGTATTTAAGAGATGTATAGCCAGTTCGTAAGGCGAGTTCCACTCATGTAGGATTATTAAGTATATGTAAATTACATGTAAGACTGGCGTCATTCATTTAGTTGTATTTTCATTCAGATACGCATATGTGAATTTACGTTATTTTCAAGAATTAACTTTTCATTTCACGTAGGTTGGTTACGAAGTCTTATGTATACTTGTTAAAAGGTATGTATGACATACACGAGGCATAAATACTAGGGATTGCTTCATGTTCCCAGGTGATTGAAAGTTGCATGAAGGTTTTAGATTAAACTAACTCCCCTTTTTTTTTTTTTTTTAATATTATGAGAGGAGGTGAGCCAAGCTAGCTGAGATTGGTCCCTCATTGGGCGACCAATGGAACCCTACTTCATACTGCCAAGCTGGCAACCTGACGTGAGAACCCGCCCAGACCATGTGCAGATACATCTAATGCATTGCTGGAATGAATTGAAAGTTTATAGAGTGAATTAAGGCGATGTATATAGGGCATACCCCTGCTTAGGACAGAGATCCAGCCTGACCTTCCAACAGTCCTCTCACCAGCATCCATCCAGCCACTACGTAATTCCTCTGAAACGTGAAGTGTTTTCTCTCTAAACGTGTATAGTATATAGTGTTCATTAATACATTTGGTAATTTTTCATTTTGTAAGAAATGCAGTGTACTTGTAAGTACAGTTTATATTGTAAACAAAAAAAAAAAATGGATTTTATGAATGGCCCTCTGTGATTAGGTTAAAAAGTGAAGTGCATTTGTTCTTGCTTTACTGTTCGCTAACCTTGTGTGAGCCCTAAGGACGTGAACGTAACAGTTACGTATATGTAAGTGTAGATTTGATCAATTTTCAATAGTGTTAACTTGTCAACTTTTTTCATTTATTGTCAAAATTAAGTATTTTTATAGATTAATTTCTATTAAAACAGATTATTGTAAAATTCTTGCAGTTTCATTTTGTTTTAAACCTAAAGTCTAGTCCAGATTTGAATTTCGAGTGATTTATTTTTGGTATTACTTTTTGAATTGTTATTTTTATGAAATATATATATTTTTGTAAAGTGTGTATTATTTCAATCACCAATAATTAATCCAGTAACTTGCTCATACCCCTGAATTAGAATCGAAGTAAGAGGTTGGTTTTAGAATATTTCCCGTTAAAAGTGAAGTAATCACCCACTTCTGTTGTGGGCGTAACGTAAAGGAACCTTTAGATATTCAATGTTCATATATATTAACGTCTGGGAGTTGCGTGTTATTCTCAGAACTCGGAGGTATTCTCGTGTGTATCAGACTTATGTATATTAAAGCAAGTGAGTTTTAGAGCCCGGGAATTTATGTAATTTGTTAGTCATAGTTATATGTGTGAATATATATATATATATATATATATATATATATATATATATATATATATATATATATATATATATATATATATATATATATATATATATATATACTATTTTTATTATTATTATAAGTAGTATGTTGGCCAGAGCACCAGCCGCCCATTGAGATACTACCACTAGAGAGTTATTGGATCCTTTGACTGGTCAGACAGTAATGCATTGGATCCCTCTCTCTGGTTACAGCTTATTTGTTCTTTGCCTACACATATACCGAATAGTCTGGCCTATTCTTTATAGATTATTCTCTTTCCTCATACACCTGACAACATTGAGATTACTAAACACTTCTTCACCCAAGGGGTTAATTACTGTACTGCAATTGTTCAGTGTACTTTCCTCTTGGAGGAAAGTACACTCCAAAATTAAACCATTGTTCTCTAGTCTATTGTAGTGCCATAGCCTTTGAACCATGGTCTTCCACTGTCTTGGGTTAGAGTTCTCTTGCTTGAGAATACACAAGGGCACACTATTCTATCTTATTTTTTTTCTCTCTTTCTCTTGTTTTTTTGAAATGGTGTGTTGGGCAGGCTTAATAGAATGGCCATGGATGCCTGGTGGTTTATCAAGAGGTTGTCCCTTATCTGATTCTTTTTCTTCTCAAAACCATCCTTACTGTCCTCCCTTCAGTTGAAGTGGCTATCCTGGAGGGTATTTAGCCTTGCATGGGGTATCGGCTCCTCCATGTTCACCAGTTTTTCCGACTTTTTACTATAGTCAATGGGTTTGATTAATCACTTTATTTATAATTCTGTACATATTGTTTTTGTTATAATTCTTGTTAATCTAGTTTTTAAGTATGATGTCTCTTTTTTATTGATATTAATTCTTATGCTGTCTGGAGACATTGAGCAAAATCCGGGACCAGTACGTCCAAGATTTTGTCAATGTCGTCTTCTGTATTGCAATATTCATGGTCTTCATGCAAATATTCAAGACCTTAAAGTTGCATCCAGACAGTATGATATTCTTTTGTGCTCAGAAACTTTGGTTTCTAATATGAGCTCCTTATAATTGGTTTTAAGAAACTCATAATGTTAAAACGTGATTCCATCCCTAGGCCTAGGAGAATGGCGGTGTATATTAGGACCGAGTATTCTGCTTCTCATAAGTCCTGCTATGAATGTGGATGTCATGAGATTAAGGTAATAAAAGTTTGTGGAGGGCATAACAACTTTTATTTGTGTTTGATCTACCGGAATCCAGACATGGATGATTCTATCTTCGATTGTCTTCTTTACAAGAAGATGATAGAAAGCCTTCTTTTGTCTTTGTTGGTAATTTTAATGTTCACCATAGGGAGTGGTTAAGCTCTATCTCACCTACCGGTCGCCATGGCTTAAGAGCTTTAGACTTTGCCTCAGAATGAGGCTATGAGCAAATCATAAGACAAGCTACTCACAGATCTGGTAATTGCTTGGACCTCGTATACACCGACTCCCCTGGCGTTATAACAAATAAGGTTGGTTCTTCAGTCGGGACATCTGATCATGCCTTGATTTCATTAATAGTGAAGACCGAGCAGCCTGTCCCTGATGTATCATACTCTTGTAAAATTTATATAAAATCTCAAGTAGACTGGAATGGGATTTTGCATGATCTTTTGTGTTTGAATTGGTCACAATTATATAGTAGTGTTGATCCTGTTATCCCTATGGATGAGAATCTAGTGAACATAATTAATAGGCGTATCCCTTCTCGTGTGCTAAGGTACCGAGTGAAGGGCAAACCGTGGTTCAATGATGATTGTAGACATGCTTATTTGGAGAAGGAGGAGGCCTAACCTATTTGGAAGGGTAACAGATCAGATTTGACCTGGAATCACTATACTCAGCTTAGAGCTTTTGCTCAGAGAGTTTATGCCTCAACTGAAAAGGAATACAATGTAACCATAAAAGAAACCCTTTTTGGTACAACTCAGGAACATAAATGATGGTCTACCTTTAAATCTGCACTCTTTGGTGTAGATATAACAGTTCCTCCTTTACTTAAACCAGATGGCTTAGTCACTCACTGTCCAAAGGAAAAGGCAACCCTTTTGGCTGATGTTTTTGACAGTAAACAG
>NC_090734.1:68602814-68607814 GCF_036898095.1 Palaemon carinicauda
GGTCCACGTGAAGTTCGCGAAGTAGGCTCGTTCTCTGATGATTGTCCGTAGACCAGTCACCATGGAATTCGGGGAAGTCCCGACACAACCATCTGCTGCGACGAAGATATTGGTGAAGGACGTGGATCCGTCAGGGCATGATACATTGAAGCCGTCCTTGTCGTATCGTATCCACGAGCCATTATTCAGTCTACAATTGAACTCTTTATTGTCAAAGGGATAAAGCCTATCCAGACAATTTTCACTTGTATGGGAGAGAGCACCGTCTAGCACTATACCTAACTCGCATCAATCCATTAAGTTTTTATGGAATTCAAATGAGTCAGCTGTACATATTTTTCTATCCATTGCGTCTGAACAGTGAGTTGATTGATTTAAGTCTTTAATGACCGTATATGTTTCCTTGTCTGGGGAAATCAATACGTGTCCTGTCAAACTGGATATTACTGGATTTGAGTGATTCGTCATGAAAGTCGGAAATGGTGATATCCTGTAAGATTGCCAGGCATCAGAAGAATCAAAGGGAATTGTAATCCTAATCTTGTTATTATCTACGTTTACTGTAATTAGGCTGTAATAAAATTCTAACCTATGTTCGTCTAACAAAGGAACATAGCCTAGTTTATCCCTTCCGTTCTTCAGAATTAATTTTAAGTAACTTATAGGCAACAAATGGGGCGACAATACACCTTTAGTTGCTAACGTGATAGCTTCTACATAATCCTTGGATTTCTCAATGAAATGTGTAATTCTGTTATGTATGTGATCTATCTTTGAATCATAATACGTTAATGTTGCCAACAAATCCTGTACTTCCATAATTTGAACGATATTATCTGAATGTTCATTTAATAAATCCATAATTTTATTGATTGAAGCTAACTGATTCCTTAGTTCTGACATAATCAATTCATCTTTATGAGTCAAGAACTCAATTTTCTTATTTTGATTACTAATTTTAAGACGATTGGAAATTCCTAAACCTAAACTTGCAACAGACCCAAAGATGCTTAATGCAGCATAAATAAACGGATTCCGTCTTTCTTTCTGTTCGTGTCCTACAGTCCACATCAAAAGGTCATAAGCCAAAGATCCTGTCTCGCCAGTCTTATTTTTCAAGTCATCAGATAGCATCTCTGCAACTTTTAATGTTGATCCAAGCAAACTCTTAGTAGTCAAATGAAAATGTCTTCTATGCAACTCATCCAATGATGCAGAAAACCTTGAAATGGCGGTTCTTAAGCTAATGACATCATTCTCTTGAAGAAAAATTGCTTGCATATTCACTTCTACAATTACGTTGGTTGACGTAATAAAAATGTCTTCTTGTCTTTCAACTATATTGCCATATTTAAAATATATATTTTTAGTCTTAGAGCTCATCCCATACGAGAAAAATGTCTGAGCGAACAATATCACTCCCAACAACAAAAAATTCATCTTGGAAACCTGTAACGAGAAAAAATATATGTAATTACTCCTGTATTAAAAAGAAAACTTTTAATCACATAAAACAGAACAAAATTTTCCCTCACTTCTTTTCCTCTCTTTTCTTTTTAATTTCTTATGTGAGCCAATGGTACTATTCTCTCATCCGTGGGTTGGGCTACGTTTTGAATTCTAAACCTATTGGCCGTTAATGTTTCCAAAATGTTAAATGGGCCTTCAAACTTAGGTGTTAATTTATAGTTGAGCCCTTTTCTGACATTGATTTGAATATAGACGTTATCACCCACGGTATATGTTTTAGTTGGTTTCGCTATTTTATCATGATTCCTTTTCATTATGATTTGTGATTCTTCTAAATTCTTTCGAAGGATATCATATCGACTTATACTTGCATTTATACATTCTTTTAAAGGATTTGATAAATTAGTTGTAGGCGTTAATACATGGAAAGGTGTTCTAACTGGGGTACCATACAATGCTTCATGCGGTGACATTTTAATTGATATATGATATGAATGATTCAGAGTACTCAGTGCCGCCGGTATTGCAATATCCCAGTTGGGGTCTGATCCCCCTAGTGTTACCCTCAATATATTTAATATCTTCCTATTTGCTCTTTCCACTAGCCCATTCGACTCTGGGTGATATATCATGGTATTAATCTTCTTTATGTTGAGGAATTCACACAATGAGGTAAGAAAGTGATTATTAAATTCACCACCCGAGTCTGAGATTATCATGTGTGGAATTCCATGTTTACAAATGTAACACTCGTAAAACTTCCTAGCGCATTCAATCGCAGTTTTAGTTTTAAGCGCTATTAGTTCTGTATATCGAGTTAAAGCATCTATAATTACTAAGAGGTGCTTATTTCCTCTGTCTGACTCGTAAAATCCTGTTAACAAATCTAAATGTATTCTTTCAAAGGGTTGATTGGGAACAGGATAAGCTCCTAGGCTGACAGGTGTTTTCGTATGCCCTTTGTTTTCCTGACATGTGCGACAATTAGCTATGTGTCTTTTTATATCTGTAAGCATTGTATGCCAATAAAACAATGATTTGGCTTTCTGTGACATTAATGAAAACCCAGGGTGTCCATGTAATGGATTTGAATGCAACCAATTCAGGACAGTGGAAATAAGTGAGATTGGTACTACTACCTGGTCGTTAGTTACATGTGGTGTATTGCGGGTTTTCCTTGTCACAGTCCTACACAGAATATTATCTTTGATTATATAATTCTGCTGCTTATACTTTATATATTCCTTTTCTTTATGATTGCCTTTCAAAGCATTTATAATTGTTTCTATTTTCTGATCTTTTCTTTGCTCAGTCTGTAACAATTCAGCACTCCAGCCTAAATCTTCTTGTTCAGATATTGTTTTTACATTAGGCATGGATGTTGATATATCTATTAATTCAGCTAAAGGCTCCGTACAAGATGACACGGGGTTGCGTGATAATGCATCCGCAATGATATTTGCTTTCCCAGGTAAATACCCGATTCTTGCGCCAAAATCTTGAATGATCAAATGCCACCGAGTTCGTTTAGGGCTGTGGTTGAAGCCTTTAAAGAACTCTGTTAGTGGTTTATGGTCAGTAAGAACCTTAACTGGATAACCGTAAATTATGAACTTAAAATGCACTAGCGAATTAACAATAGCTAGTCCTTCCTTGTCTATTACTGCATACTTACTTTCGGAAGTTCTCAATTTTCGAGAATAGAAAGCTATCGGGAAAAACTGTTTATCATATTGCTGAAGCAATACCCCTCCTACTCCTAAGTCTGAGGCGTCTGTTGCAATGAAGAATTCCTTACCAAAGTCAGGAAATTTTAAGATAGGAGAACTACACAGTTCATCTTTCAAAGTATTAAACGCCTGTTGATGTTGCTCAGACCATATGAAATCTACGCCCTTCTTCGTAAGATCAGTTAAAGGAGCGGCTATTATTGAATAGTTGCGTATAAAACGCCTGTAATATCCACTACAACCCAGAAATTGCTGTATTCCCTTGACATTAGTAGGTATGGGAAAATTACGTATAGCCGACACCTTATCATGGACTACTTTAAGACCTTGGCTTGACACCATGAAACCCAAATATATTAATTCTGTTTTGAAAAATTCACACTTACTAATCTTTACCCTTAAGTTATGTTGTCTTAATCTCTGTAGTACTAGTTCTAACTTACGTAGATGTCCTTCTAAGGTGCTGGAAAAGATTACAAGATCATCCATATAGGCATGCAATATATCCCCTAACAAGTCTCCAAACACTATGTTAATCATTCTTGTAAATGTTATAGGAGCACAACGTAAACCAAAAGGCATCCGTAAAAATTCATTATGTCCCCTGGCTGTGCTGAAGGCTGTGTATGGGATACTATCTTCTTCTAATGATATCTGGTGAAAGCCTTTAAGTAAGTCCAAACTGGTAAAATATTTATTCTGACCTAACAAAGACAAAATATCGTCAGTACATGGCACTGGGAATCGATCAGGGATCGTTTCCTCGTTTAGACAACGAAAGTCGACGCAGATACGCCATGTTCGATCTTTTTTCGGTACAACTATTAAAGGAAAATTATAAGGGCTGTTTGATTTTCTAATGACTCCTTCCTCTAACATTTTACCTACTTCATCATTTATTTCATTCTGGAATTTCATAGGGAGTCTGTACGAGGGTACATATATAATTTTCTGCTTGTCCTTTAACCTTATTTGATGCTCGATCACATCTGTTTTTCCTAAGGATCCATCCGTAGTGGAAAAGACATCTTGATATTTAGTTAAAAGTTCAAAAATTTTCTGCTGAATTTCTTCGTCTTGAATGTCCTTACTGATTTTATTTTTAATAGATCGCAAAAGGGATTCATCCGCAACTGATTGAGAGTGATTGATTTCAGCAACGGTAAGAATACGATGTTTATAAACTTCTACATCCAAGATATGTTGATTTTTGTGAATTACTAAAGTGTTATTTAAATGATTACAGACTTCGATATTACATTGCTGATGTGAGCCTACTGTATAAATAGCTTGTGTGACAGACAATCCGTTGGTTTTCAAAGTATCGGATAGGATTAATATTTCAGATCCCGGTAGTGTTTTCTTTATTTGCACTATTAAATTCGAAGGTATGTTTGGTTCGATAGATTGCGTGCAAGATGATATTACGGGTGAACGAGAATTCTGCTGGGTCGCGTATATTATTTCTTTATTAGTGAGACAAGTTATTGGTTCTTCAACGTACGTTACGGTTACATTTGTCGTCTCCTTTTTATCCAAAACTGACTTTAAGGTATTAGAAGACTTATAGAATTTCCCTTTGATATACACGCTGTGCTTGGCAGGAGCTAAGATAATGTTCTGATTTCCCATAGATGGGTATCCTATAATTACAGCTGGATACATATTAATGTTTTTTACAACAACAAATGTATCGGCAAACGTGCGATTACCGACTCTGAACTGAATATGAGTTATGCCTATGACGTTTAATTCATTATTTCCTATACCTGAAAGTCTAATTCCTGATTTTTCAATCGG
>NC_090734.1:68623210-68634451 GCF_036898095.1 Palaemon carinicauda
CTACTAAATTAAAAGCATATATCAATCATCTATATAAACTTCCCCTCAAAATGTGTTAACGTCAATAAACTTTCCCTTCTTTCTTTCAACGCACATATCAATATTCATCCGTCAATCCTCTCAGTGTTGCCAGGTTTTCCAAATGAGAAAATGCAATGTTTGATCAACTGCAGCTTTAAAAGACCAACCTAATAATAGAAAAATGCTTAATAATAGAAAAATGCTTAATAATAGAAAAATGCTTAATAATAGAAAAATGCTTAATAATAGAAAAATGCTTAATAATAGAAAAATGCTTAATAATAGAAAAATGCTTAATAATAGAAAAAGGCCTAATAGTAGAAAAAGGTCTAATAGTAGAAAAAGGTCTAAAATATAGCATTTAAGGCTAACCAATTTCAAAAAGGCCAAATTTAGGTATCTATCACGGAATAAAGGCCAGATGTGGAGTTTTTTTTTGGCCCGTAAAAGGCCAACCTGGCAACCCTGCCTCTCTCATCTACACTCCTAAAAATAGCACAAACTTCAATAAACTCCTACTACTCCACAATCTCCCTCTCGCTCATCCACAACTATGAAGGAAAAGTACATCAATTACGACTTTCTTTCCTTGCCGTATGACACAAGACTTAAGTCCCCCCCCCCCCCCCCCAACGTCGTCTCCCCACATTAAGGGGCCCTTAATAGCTATGGCAACAGACCATTTAGCCCCGAGGTTGTTACCTATTGCATAACAACTTGCATCATGGTCAGAGCATCGGCAGTTGTAAAGGTGATCGATTACTTTTCACCAGTGGGGGACATTATCGCCTAGTTTCTTACTTTTTATATAGTTTACTTATTTCCTTTCCTCACTGGGCTATTTTCCCCTGTTGGAGCCCATGGTTTTATAGCATCCTTCTTTTCCAACTAAGGTTGTAGCTTAGATGATAATAATAATAATAATAATAATAATAATAATAATAATAATAATTATAATAATAATAATAATAATAATAATAATAATAATAATAATAATAATAATAATAATAATAATAATAAACGATATTTTTCACCAGAGAGGCACTATGCCATGAAAAAAAGCGTGTGTGTGCATATATATATATATATATATATATATATATATATATATATATATATATATATATATATATATATATAGAGAGAGAGAGAGAGAGAGAGAGAGAGAGAGAGAGAGAGAGAGAGAGAGAGAGAGAGAGAGAGAGAGAGAAATAAATCAAACAAACAAATAAGTACTGATACTACTCAATGTTCAGTCAACTTTCTGATTTGGTTGGATGACCACCAAGAAATGGCATGTCCATATTAACCACTTGGACATCAATGGGACAAACACACACATACATACTACACACATACATACTGTACATACAGGAAAAGTTAGTACTTTCGTTGTATAACGACATTCGAATGTAATTTAAGTACGTAATTTGAATAATAGAAATAATTCTAATAGCTTATATAATTATTATTTTAATAATTTCATTAATAAAGTCCATCGATGCTACTAACAAGATGAAATTAAGAACTCCAATCAACTCTTTTCCCTTAGTCCTTTTGTGGTTATAATGCATAGTTTATGCTAATCACGTGTCAGCTTTTGTGATTTCTACAATATATATATATATATATATATATATATATATATATATATATATATATATATATATATATATATATATATATATATATATACAGTAATCCCACATGTATCTGCGCTTCCCTTATTCGCGCTAGCCCTCTTCTTAGAAGTCGTATATGCCCTGGGTGGAGAAAGTGTAAATAATGAATAATCTGAGCGAGAATCAATTATTGGGTTCTGGATAAAAGCAAAACTACCCCTGCTCATCCATCAAAAGAAGCCAAGCACTGTGCATATGCTATGATTGGTTCAATGAGAATGTGGTATGCTAATTGACTTATTTTATTTATGTGAGTGGTGAAGCACTTGAAGTGCAATGGTGGATTAGTTTCACTTGGTGTTGTGCGAGAGAGCCTTTAGATTGTAACCGAGAGGAAGGATGAATGCAACTAACTTTATTTCAACAGATAGTGAAATTATATACATGTTCTGGCCAAGAATGTCAAAAAAAAAATTCAAACAAAATAATTCCCGAAAAGACAGGCTTAAACAGGTTCTGTTAATAGTGAGGTGTATAGAGAGATATACAAAAAAAAAATACTGTTACCATCACAGTGTACAAACGTGAATGGAACACGCATGTATAGCAGGTGTTTCACTCAAGCCTGTACACTGTAATGGTATTTCTTTTTATTGTATATCTCGCAAGCCTGCCTTTTCAAGAATTATTTTGCTTGATTTTTTGTGACATTATTGTCCAGAACTGGTTGTATATAAACTCGCTATTTGTTGACAGTAAGGTGCACGAGCTTGTGGGAAACACGTGCGTTACAGTGTCCTTCTCAGTCTTAGTAGCTCAAGTGTGGCATGCACTGAACTGTAATATGTAAGAGTATCATGATACAAGCAATTGCTCTGTATAGACCAGTGAACTTCTATGTACAAGAGTTAGCAATAACATAACTCTCAAGAGAAATCAGCGGATGGAAACAAAATGGGTGGGGGGATATTGCTTAAATTTGGTTATTAAAATGAAACAAAATTAATTGCAAACATAAATACACATAAGTTAATCCACATTGAGAAAACATAGTTTTGCTATCACACCATTTTCTTCAACATTCTTTTTTCAGGAACTTTGCTCCTGGGGATTTTCTTCCATCAACCATTACTTTATTGATGGAAATCATATTTCACACAGCTTTAGTAGAAGGAAAGAGTTCATTAGACTGTTCCCTTTCTCTTTGTATTTTGCCAATCTATATTTATGATCCCAATTGCATACCACACTCAAAAAAAATGATAAAAGTATATATTAAACTATCAAAGTTTACGAGATTTCAAGCAAAGAAATGTCCTACTTTAGATATAAAAAAGAAATGTTAGTAACACAACAGTGTTTATGCATTCCAATTCAAAACCAATCTATCGATAGGTTTCAACCACTTCAATTCCGGTAAATTGATAAACAAATGTTAATAAGACGATGATCATCATTACAAATTATTTGAACAGAGTCCCATTCCTAAATTCTGATTACTCTCACAAAAGATTTGTTCTCGAATGAGGTAAAAATTGGAGTAAAGTCTAGTTGAACAAGTTGGACAACTAAGGGAACAGACAAAAAGTAAAACACCAAATTCGAGGAAGCTGGAGACAAAGTGACAATTTCATATACCCTTTGCTCCATTTACAGTGTGCCAGATAATGCATATCATATGATTTTTTTCTATTAAAGGGATGGAGATGTACCAGCCCAAGTCAATTCTGACTCTCCTGCAGAGCTAGCTGACATACCGTACGAGGATTACATAGACGAAAACAGTGATATAACTAATACTTTGATAAGACAACTCAGTGAATGTGATATTCTTTCACCTTATAAGCTTTGGAATCCCTATACTGACCCACTTTTTTACTTAACCTCTATGCTTATTTCTCCTCTTTCCCTTTAATGTCTTCTAGTTAGGACTAGAAAAGGCCCTTGGTTCTTGAAGAGAGCCATCAAGTCCCATGTACTATACCTGCTCATAATCCTGAATACTAACTCCTTTTGTCAAATTTTCCATTACTAACTAAAGACAGTTGTAAATATTTGTGAAATTTGGTAACAAGTGTGACTGCAAGTTTTTTCTTTTTATTGAAATTACATTCACTCAAGACATCATATAACTTAATGAAAATTTATTCCTGAGGATATTTTAAACCCATGAAGATGCCCTACAAAGAAGAAACTAAGGAATTACATTTCAGTCAAATAATAGTTGTGTGTGATCTAGCGAGAGTCATTCTACTAACTTTATTCAAATTATAATATACGCAAATCTTTTGTGGTAACTGTCTTCACCTATGTACATTGTTTATCCACTGCCTACCTTAATATAAAGTATCTCAAATAAAACTTACTGATAGTTTTAAGGTTTGCTTCAGGCTAAAGATTAGACGATTAGCTTTAATCCCTGACAATTACCCTAAATGCCATTATCTTCATTTTTTTTTTTGCTTTATTTCAAGTGTCTCTCATCTTTCATTTGATAGGTTTATCCCTTTCTATGATGACAAAACCTCCTTGTTCTCACAGAACTTTCTTCCAGGTTTTCTTTCTACTATGGATGGGATATGAAGGGGGCAGCTGACAGCTCAACTAACTAGCTTGTACATAAAACAAGTTCTAATTGCTTTGTGGTTTAAGAAATTCATGACAACTCTTAATGACGAGCTGAAAAAATATGAAGAAAATGGAAAAGGATAACTATATACTCATGTAGACATTGATCAAACAATGGCCCTTTTAGCTCTAGTTGAAAATTTTGAAAGAGGGAATCATAAAACATGAAAACTAAATAAAATAAAAAAAGGAAAAAATAGATGTGTATAGACTTCAATTGTTTGACTAACACATACTGGAAAACGGTACTTTAATAAATGAAGATTGTTATAAAACAATGTGGTTACCTGGTATAGAGCAAACAAAAATTTCTGACAATACTCACTCTTCAGGAGTTTGAGCTTCGCCCCACGCCATTTTCGGAGTTTTAGCACCTTGAAGCGAAGTCACTTTGTATCCCGAGGAGTCGGTCCGAGGCCGTATGGATGATCCCGAGCCGGATCGTGCTTTGCGCCCTAAATCGCTGGGAGTTGGGACTGTTTGGCGGGCAAATCGCTTGGAGGGCGACCTGCCGATAACAAGGAATAACATTCACCAAGTTGCAGATAACTGCTTGAGACTTTTCTCAGCCTAAGGATTTAGGAACAACAAAATCAGCAAAGCAATTTCCACACCTTAAGAATATTCACACAACTTGTGCTCTAAACTATCATCATTTGTGTAGCTCTAAACGCATACTAAATGAATCAATGCGCATTACAACACTACGACACAGCACCCATTCACGTCAAAATTTTGTTCTTTAACCCTTTCACTGCCGTTGGTCATTTAGTCAAAATTTGAAAAAAGGGAAACACCTTTTAAAATCACCCAAACCACAACAATTTGGTGTTCATTAGAAAGGTCTTGATGAGACCATTCCAATCAACAAAGCTACAGCTTGCGCCTCTTGAAATATTTTGCTACATCGGCAGTTTCGTTGAATTCACCCCTGGCAGTGAAAGGGTTAATCTTATAAGTTAGTCTATAACAGAGCCAATGAATACAACCTTTCCTCCTCCATGATACACCACCACTCACCTAACAAAGGAACGTTCAACTCTTGCTCGCCTCTTACATTCCTCCAGTGTCTGAAATTCTGTTCGACCACTATAGCGAAATTTACTACCAAGGGTCAACATATTTCTGAAAAAACAAATAAAGCAAAACTAATATAATTGGAGAATGAATCTGTGGTAATTAAAATAATGCGTACAAATTTCAAAGACCTTATCTAATATTAATAGTACTGAACTTTACTAAGAAACATGGATGTATTTATTATACTTGTTTCTGTAAAATAATTTCTACAAAATACAATATTTTTGAACACACCTACAGAATTTAGAACACGTATAGCGGTAAAAGCTACTGTAGCATATTGAGACACAAAACAGGAGTGTGTTCAAATGAAGTAGAAAATATTCTTTAGATCTTATTTGGCGAAGTAGAAAATATTCTTTAGATCTTATTTGGTTCAATCTTGGCAGTAGATAAAGCTCATAATTCTAATTTGTCCGATGATGGTGTTTAATAATTAGTGCGTTGGGGCAGACCCATTCTTTCACACACATTACACTTGTATAACACTTGGTCTCACACATGAAAAGTTCCACTTTTTTTTTTTAACAAACTCCTCCCACTTTTCTTCATTACATCTTCCACCTACATTTGATATCTGCATTTACATAATCGCTTAAACGTATTTTATTGTACACTCCATGAGTCTTCAAAGGTCAATAAGTGTCAAAAACGGATTTTGAGTGAAGCGAAAAATCAATTTTTGGGTGAGATAGCCATGTCAGTCATATATACCCTAAGGAAGCTACTAAAGGAACCTTCCATCAGGACGACATGGCCTGAGCCCAAAAATGCAATATTTCACAACAGCTTCCCTTCCTGACTTCAGAATTCAATCATATTTTGTCGTTATATTTCCTTGCTCCACTTTTCTATGGCTGTATAACATTACAGTGCATGCATTACTCTCACAGAATTGCATCTTACATGTTGGTGTGCATTTATCTCACTGTCACAATTATTTCCCATGTTTGGTAAGAAAACAATCAACATCATGATGTACTACTTTTCACAAGTTAATTAGGAATAACATTCAATTACAAATTTTGCTATTTATCTAAAGGGTCCGCTTACTTTAGATTCAAGAAATCATTTCAGTTGCATATGCTTCAATTTCATTGCTATCTACATACACACATCCTGTACTCTTTCAAATAAACAACTGAAAATTGGGAATATGGACATATGTGGATGTGATACAGAAGAGATGACATGAATGTCAGATGCCTCTAAGATGCATGTTGGATGTTAATACATTAATAAAACTGAAGTAAAATGGGTTCTTAGGCTGAAAAGGACAAGTAAAGCTATTTGATGTAACCAAGAGACATACAATAATGGAAGGGGTAACTATTTCTAAATCAAGAAGACTGTGTGGTGAGGAAAAAGATAAGCTTATCATAGTACAGTACATACATAATTTACCGTATGTATTTAAGGCTAATCTCTTAATAGTCTAAATGCATGGCAAAGACATAAGGAGTAGACCAAAGCTTTTAAGAAAATAAACAGGGCTAGCATAGAGTGAGACTGATAGATGTTTCCAGATGATACAGTATCAATTTGTAATAATGAGCCAAACCCTCAGAAGTTGGTACATGAATGTGTTTGTTAAAGGAAAAATTATGGAAGTGAATATAGAAGTTGGAAGTGAAAATAATTAACATCAGATTACCTTTATTATTAGCATAATATGGAAGTAAAAATGATACAGAAATAATAAGGTAGATTATGGCAATTGAGAAGTGGTAAATTACTTGATAATTCTGACTAGAAGTGGGTAAAGGTGACATTAAAATGAGAAAGGATGAGAACAGATCGAAGAAGACAACAGGAGCACTGTAAAAGACTTATATGAGAAATATTTGGGGAAGAAAATGCTGGAATGCACAAAGCAATAATAGTTGAAATCAAGTTTTGATTATGGAAATACAGAGCGGATGTTGAATGAGGGCGATGTTGCCATGATAAATAATCTGAGAAATGTGAACATAAATAAAGATATAATTCTTCAAGAAAAAAGGAGCAAGAATACAAGATATTCATATAGCACTTATTACATAAAGCAAATAAACAAATGATGTTACAGAATAACACAATCAGAAGCCAAGACATCAACTCATTGCATATACATTAATACCTAAGGATAAGAAAATTTCTGTATACAAAACACTCATACAAAATGCCATGACTTGATTTTTTCTCCTCGTATTACGTAAAACTACTCAAGATACAGAACAAAATTCACGGTTAGGTTAGGTTTATTGAATGATTCAAAAGGGATTTTGACGTAGGAAAAATCTATTTCTGGGCGAGAGACCCGTGCCGCCCACTCCTATTTCATAGCAGTTTTTACCTTAGAAATGATGTTAAAGGAGCATTTCACTGGGCGGCACGGGTCGGAGCCCAGAAATATATTTGGCTCCATTTCATTATACGAGAAAATTATGTTACGAAAGCTACTCCGGAACAAATTAATTTTGTATCCTGAGGTATTACTGCACATGTAACCTGGACTCAGGACAAGTTTGCAGGTACAAAGCTCATCATGGACATTCAGCCTCCCCAACCACATGCAGCCAACACTTTGACAGCTTATAACAATAGTTAAGATTCAGAAAAAGCACTATTAATACATAAGAGAATATCTTGTGCATGTAATAATGTTCATAGATATTTTCCAATTGCAATGAGTGACATTATTGCTAATATGTACAATACTGTACAGTACACAGGTTGGTAGAGGAAAAAATAACAAAGACTACAGATCCTGGATACCGGCGATACAAACTTAATATGACTAATGCAAAATATTATTACATAAGATTCAAACAAATAAATAAATTGATAGCTATACCCATATACAGCTGTAAAGTTACTCCTTTAACATTCAAGGGTTTAACATCATAATTTATTATTTGCAAAGATGCCTACGAATTTCTTACAGTGATTATTTTGGATATTGCACGTTTTAAAAAATAGCCTGATGGACAGTGTTTCTTTCTCCAATACCATTCCTGCTCGCTGACATACAAATATAAATGTGACTGTAGTAAAGAAAATGTAAAGCTTAGCTTGCAGTTAGAATCCTTTCCCAGAAGGAAGTACTTAATTTAACTTGAAGATAAATTCCCCTTGCGTCTGTGATCCAGAGGCACAGTGAATTCCATAAGAACAGGTATTTGTGGCTTGACATTTAAATACAGCATATGAAATTCACGAACGTTAGAGATACACTGATCATGTTTTGTAGAAATGTCATGATAATTAAAACTAGTGTAACAGTTGAAAGATTATTAGATTTGATTATCAATGGTATTTTCTAAAAGCAGAATATAATAAATGTTTCTTCCTTTCTTTACAACACTAGAGATAAAGTTGACAGCTAAATCTTAACTGCAGGTTGTACCTGCAGATGGTGAAATGAACAACGTGCAGGCTGCTAAAACTCTTCGGTATAGATGTAAGCAACGTCCGAAACTGGCGAAAGCAGATAAAATTAAAAAGGACACTGTCTTATGAATATTGGGGATCTAAATGTACGTTGCACATTTAGACGAGGATGGTAATTAAGGCCTTTATGAAGTGTGGAATTTCAAATGGTGAAGATTACGTTATACAAGGACATGTGGGAATTGATATTGTCAATATCATCTAAGATTCGAGCATTTTAATTAAAGCTTTTACAAAATATGGAATTTTAAATGTTATGGACTGAACCTAAGATTATGTTATACAAGATGTGGGAAGTAATAATGTCGATATCATCTAAGATTCGGGCAGGTATCATCATATGCTTTAGTTCTGTTGAATTTCAAATGTTATCACCAGATTCTGATAAAGTAATTTTGATGGTTTATAGTATTGAAGGTAATTCTATTGGTTTTCAATACAAAGTATATTACTTTATTTAACTTTTGCATACCAGTTTGTAATTATATTTTCAAATAAATACAAATTACAATATAATTTTCTAAGATTTTCTAAGGGTTTACTCTTCTAGCCTAAATCATCCATTTATAAACCAAAAATCTGCAGAACTATTCTTATGAAACAAAACTTATAAAAGGGAATTAAAATAATAAATTAATTTTACTTTTCCCATTTAAAGTTGCTGTTTTTCTCACTACTTGTAGATGGCCCCTTCATATAAACAAATTCTAATAGTCAGGCCTTCTCTATCATGAGGCTCGATACTACACAGTATTCTAGAAGTATCAATCCAGCAATGACCAAGTTGTGTAATGATTTCCATATTCGGGTGATTGAATTGGTAGAACTTCAAAAGTTTCAACTTGCAGCAAATGTTTTTATGTTCAACAGACTGACATAAGTCTCTCTTTATAGTTTATATATGAAAGACCTGTTTTAATGTTGTTACAGTTCTTAAAACATTTTATTATTTTAATGTTGTTACTGTTCTTAAAACATTTTATCTTAATTTTTAATTTCTTTTCATATACAGTAGTTTATTTCCTTATTTCCTTTCCTCACTGGGATATTTTTTCCCTGTTGGAGCCCTTGGCATCCTGCTTTTCCAACTAGGGTTGTAGCTTGGTTAGTAATAATAGAAATATTAAGTTGTTTTTATGTTTTGTAAAGAAATACAGTGCAAATGTATTCATTGTTTATCATTCATCATTTTCTTTATAATATTTGTTTTTACTGATTTTTAATTGCATAAATATGTTTTGTTGTAGATTTTCATAGTATTCTGCATTAAAAGTTTATGTCAACTATTACATGATGTATGAAATCACAGCCTCAGGCTTTGCTAATAGTTTAACAAAGGCTATTCCACAGCATTTTAAACATGCTGCTTCCTTTCACATACATTTTGTACTTTGAGAATGACGTAGTGTAAAATCTCTAATAGCTCAAAACCGTTTAGTCTTCCATTTAATAAATACACCAATGTAAATACAATATAAATGTCTTAAAACTATTCTTAAATGTATCATAATAGTTTACAATGATATTTTTTGTTATTACAGGTTTTATACATCAAAATAACCCATTAAAAGCATTTTTAAATAGTGTTTTAAGTATTCACGAATTTGCCCTATTCACATGGGGATTCTGGTCCCTAGCCCCTGCGAATCCGAGGGGGGGTTAACTGTACTGTATTTTGCCTGATAAGAGATTATCTCTATATATTGATGAAGAAGGAAAGATACAGTGAAACAGATGATCACAGGCAGAGAAATACATAAAGTTATTTTGAGGTGACTTGGTACGAAAGTTGACAGGACATTTGAGAGTTCAAATTTTGAGGCAAACCTACAACCAAGAAATAGATTTGCAAAAGAAGGATTGAATACAGACTTAACCCCTGTACAGTGTTCATCTCCATGTATTTGTTAACTGTTAAAATTTAGCGATTAATTCTAGGGAGCTATATAAATTGTAAGGTCTGCATCTGTAAGCTGTCTTAAGTAAGTAATGGATATTCCAACAGCCAATTTCATTACCTCAAAAGCTGGCAGATTAGGTGTTAATCAAAGAATAAAACTACCACCTTCACTAACAGAAGTAACATGCTACTTTTTTGTAACATGCAGTTATGATAAGAATTTATGGAATGTAATTCAATCCAGTACCAAAAGACATGTTAAAACAATACATGAAAAAAAGAATGACTTTAGGAAACAGCTGAAATCAAGGAAAAGACTCTGTAAGTAACTGGTTGCTAAGGCATCAGAGACAAAATGGAAATAAAATCAAGGACTTGACAGTTCACCATGAATTGCTCACATATAAAATACACTATGGTAAAGAAATTCAAACTACGGTCAATCTGAAAGAAAATATAACATTTAAATTAGCAATCGCTTACTTTCTTGCAGGAGTTCTGGGTGTATGAAGACGGAAAAATGTGTGATGCTCGACGCATGACTTCCACAAGCACTTA
>NC_090734.1:68634951-68674951 GCF_036898095.1 Palaemon carinicauda
TATATATTGCTGATGGCGATGTCCATATTAGCTGAACACAGGATTTGCAATGCTTGCTTACCAGAATGCATGAAATATCACACGAGGTTGGGCTCAAGATAAGTAGAAAAAATACAGAGATGATGAGCACGGACTATGCAATAGAAGATGAAAAATCATTGGAAGGAGAAAGGATTAATGTGGTAGAATCATTTAAGTATTTAGGAAGTATGGTCTTCAATGCAGGGGTCTTTAGAATTAGAGTTTAGTGAAAGATTGAAAAATCAGAAAATGGCTAGGCTGAGTAAAATTTGGAAATCAAATCGCCTGACATTTCATATAAAAATCAGACTATACAGCAGTTTTAGTAAGATCGGTGTTACTGTATGGACATGAGTTATGATATGACAATGAAACAATCTCCAATAGATTTAATATATTTGAGAACAAAGCCATCAGAAGGATATTGGGAGTTAAATGGCAGGGACAGAATTAGAAATGAAGTTATAAGAGATATTACTCGAGTGCCACATGTGGATGAGATCATAATGAGTGGTAAATGTCAATGATTTGGTCATGCCCTTCGCACTCCCCGGGAGAGATTAGTTTACCAAACGTTTAGCTGGGCTTCACAAGGCATGGGAAGAGTTGGAAGACCCAGGCCTACATGGCTGAGGACCATGAAGCGTGAAGTAGGATATGATGAAGGGAGAAGTATTAAATGAAAAGCTCAAGATAGGATGAATGGTGAAATCTGACCAAGGCCCTTTGCGACAATAGGTGTAGAAGGAGATATTGATCATATTATATATATATATATATATATATATATACAGTGGAACCTCTACATACGAATTTAATCCGTTCCAGAACCAACTTCGGATGTAGAAATTGTTCCGGATGTCGAAACGAATTTTCCCATAAGAATACATTGAAATAGGATTAATCCGTGGTTGAGCCCAAAAACCTATGCTAACTTCTTAATAAACTACTACACATAATTTTCCCATGAGAATAATGAACACTAAATTAGATAATAGACATGTAAATAAGAAGAATAGACATATAAATAAGAAGGAATAGACATGTAATATAAGAAGAATTAGCAAAAAAATGATAAATAAGAAAGACGGTTTTAGCGTCACTTTACCTTAGAAAACTCCAGCGCAGGTGTTGTTCGTCTTTGCTACGCAGAGAGGAGAGAGGAGACGGACGGACGGCGAGGAGTAGAGATGTTAACTACGATAAACGTAACACTACACCGTAACTTATTCTAAGTTACACTAAGTGAACTTTAACATAACTCAGCTTATTTTTTTTTTATTTTTATATATTATATTTTTTTTTTACATTTCCTTTTTTCTCTTTGATGATTACGTAATTTTAAATCACTATCACTTACATTTAAAATTGACTGAATTTCTTTTGCTTCACTCTTTTCCGTTTTCTGTGTTTCACTTTCTTCCGCTTCACTCTTTGCCGTTTTCTTCGGTTCACTTACATCCTCTTCATCGCGAGTTCGCTTCGCAGTTTTTTTAAAGAAAGCATCGATAGATAATTGCTTGGTACGGCTTTTCAGAATGTTTCGAAAGTGAGTTAGGCAAACATCATCGAATTGAGAACTACACGACAAAACCTGCAATTTCTTTGGATGGTATTTGTCGATGAAGTCCGCCCACGTCTTGATATTTTCTTAACACCCTCTTTTATTTGCGCTGAACCTAACACATGTTCTATCTCCTCTCTCTCTTCCTCGTCATCACTCATGTGCTCCGACATAGCAATGGAGTTCCTTGAGCTCATCCGTCCGTCAGTTCGTCGTGATGTTCGGCGACGAGTTCCGTAACGTCATCTGCTTCTACCTCCAGACCCATGGACTTTGCCAAGGGAGACGATTTCCTCTACGGCTTCCGCTGTCACCGACCACGGATCAGGGTCGGGGTCAAAACCCTCGAAATCTCGGGGAGAAACTGCATCAGGCCACAGCTTCTTCCATGCAGAATTGAGGGTCCGTCGAGTTAATCCCACCCAAGCCTGATCTATGATCGTCAAGCAGTGCACGATGTTGAAGTGGCCCCTCCAAAATTCACGCAAAGTTAAGTTGGTGCTTTGCGTGACATTAAAGCACTGCTTGAATAAGTGCTTGGTGTACAGCTTCTTAAAATTAGAGATGACTTGCTGGTCCATGGGCTGGAGGATAGAGGTGGTATTTGGTGGAAGATACAGCACCTTTATGAACTTGAATTCATCGAAGATATCATCTTCAAGTCCGGGGGGGGGGGGGGGGGTGAGCGGGTGCATTGTCAAGGCATAGCAGGCACTTTAAAGGCAATTTCTGTTCATGAAGATACTTCTTCACAGAAGGGCCAAAAAACTTGGTTTACCCATTGCACAAAGAATTGCCTAGTGACCCAGGCCTTCGAGTTGGATCGCCAGAAAACATGAAGCTGATCCTTATCGACGTTGTGTGCTTAAAGGCCCTAGGGTTCTCAGAATGGTAAACAATCAAGGGCTTGACTTTAATGTCCCCGCTAGCGTTGGCACAATAGAGCAAGAGTCAACCGATCCTTCATTGGCTTATGCCCAGGCAATTTCTTCTCTTCGGCAGTGATGTAGGTTCGACTCGGCATCTTCTTCCAAAACAGCCCGGTTTCATCACAATTGAACACCTGCTGCTCTACGTAGCCTTCTTCCTTTACGATATTTTCGAAGTTCTTAACAAAAGTCAGCTGCAGCCTTTGTGTCCGCACTAGCAGCCTCTCCGTGGCGAACAACTGAATGAATCCCGGACCGTTTCCTTAAATTTCTCGAACCAGCCACGAGATGCCTTGAAATCATCTGAGGAAGGCTCGGTTGAACTCTCCCCAGAATCACCCCCAGAGCTCTCCTCCTTCAAGTCCGTAAAGATGGCGTACGCCTTCTCGCAGATAATGGTTTCGGTGATGGTGTCGCCAACCATCTCTCTATCCTTAATCCACACTAGTAGAAGTCGTTCCATCTCTTCTATGATAGGGGTACGGCGTTGGAAATTTTAGTGATCCCCTTAGAAGGTTCACTGCTTTAATAGCTTCCTTCTGTTTAAGGATTGTCGAGATCGTCGACATATTATCGGCCATACTGTTTAGCAAGTTCACTCACGCGGATGCCACGCTCATGTTTTTCAATAATTTCCTGCTTAATTTCTATAGAAAGCATTTCCTTCTTCCTTTTCTCACCATTACCACTACCACTGGCAAAACTAAGCCTCTTGGGACCCATACTTTACGTAAATTATCGTTAATGGATGCACGTAAAAAATCACGATTGAAAACACAGTTAATATCAAAACGCACAGAGCCACAACCGCAAGAAGCCGACGAGAACAGAGGACTGACCCAAGCCGCGCTAATTGAGCGTCCCTCCGAGGTCGATGTGCTGCCTTCTATCGGCAGAAATAAAAAACACTTCAGGCACTATGAGCACCGACTACGCGTACGAGTATTGTTTACTTCGGGTGTCGAAAAAAACATTCGGGTGTAGAGTCGGAACGTGTTCGAATTGTACTTCGCATGTAGAAAAATTCGGATACAACCGGTACGACGAAAATTGCTTACTTCGTGTGTCGAAATAAAATTCGGGTGTAGAGTCAAAAATTTGCTCGAATTTTACTTTGGATGTTAGAAAATTCGGATGTAGATACGCTCAGATGTAGAGGTTCCACTGTGTATGTATATATATATATATATATATATATAAATATATATATATATATATATATTTATATATATATATATATATATATATATATTTGTATATTTACAGTATGTGTGCATGAGTGTGTTTGCATTAACATCATCATCCTCCTTTGTCACTAGTCCACTACAGAACAAAGGCCTCAGACATGTCCTTCCACTCACGTCTGTTCACGGTCTTCCTATGCCGGTTTATACCAGCAAATTTTCTTAGTTCATACCCATTCTGTTATTCTTAATGTCCATCTATTATATGTCATTATAATTATATGTCCTGCCCATGTCCATTTCTTTTTCATATGTGTTGTTAGAATAACCTTTAATTTTGTTTGTTTCACGTATCCATGTTGCTATTTCTTCTGTCTCCTAGTGTTAATGTTATTCTCAGCATCTTTTTTTCCATAGCTCATTGGGTTGTAACTAGCTTATGTTCTAAGCCTTTTGTAAGGCTACACGTTCTTGATGTGTTTATATACTGTATATGTATTTATGTATGCATATTTACATATGGATATTATATGAACGAATTCTCACATATTCCAGATTCCCAAGTTTTGCTGTGATGCTAAAATGAATTCACACTAATCAATCAATCCGGAATTTTATGCCAAGATATGCATATTCTGAATTTCTTTATATTTATCCATTGTACCATTATCAATATAATTTCTTCCCCTGTTTCATCTTAATCAGATTCGATTAAGAATTGTTTTGAGCTAATTTCAGTGTGCTTACCTCTTTCAGAAATTTGTTCATTTTTTATTAGATTTACTACAGTCAGCTAACCTTGACTTGGCAAGAGCTGTTTAATTAATTGAAACTATAAGTTCAGCTTGAAGAGATGCGTCTTGGTCCATCTTGTTTCGATGTTCTGTGGGATGAGGTGGAGAAGAGTTCAACAGCTCTTCGTTTTGATACTTCAGAGTGTAGACCATCAAGGAAATGTAGGATTTCTACAAAATTGCATGAGTTTGTTGTTGTTGATTCTATTGGAAAACAGTCAGGGAGCACTCACTTTGACTTCATTGTTAAGGATTCAGCACGAATCCACTTCTTTACCCTATTGACCTCATATGTTTTTAAGAAGTGAAACACATTACAGTCACTTAACTCACAAACTACGGAATTCTTAGCTTTCGAGAAATTGTGTTAGCTTATTCATGTCTATTATGCTCACACAAAAGATTTCAGACATAAGCTGTTCTCTGCAAAACGCATGCTAGAAATACGTTATAAAAGCGTAAGTAACACTGGAAGGCTCAAATCATTGTTAGACTTGCCGAAAAATTTTCACTCCATATGAGAAGACATTTATGTCCGTCGGCTTCTGCAGAGAGAAGTTTCTCTGCTCTGAAATTTATTAAGACTACTCTCATCATTGCAATGGACATTGGTAGATTAAACAATCTTGATGTGTTGTCAAACTGAAAGTATGAAAGTTAAAAGACTAGATTTAGAGGAATTTTACAGATAGGTTTACAGAAAATCACAGGAATAGGAGAATATTGTAAAAGTGAGTCATTTCGCAGTACTCTCTTGCTTCATCACCTATAATGTATAGCAAGAATTTTTTTTTTTTTAATTTTGTTACTTTCAATATATATATATATATATATATATATATATATATAATTATAATTATAATTGCGTTCATCCATTTAATTTTTTATCATGAGTACCTATTACATAACAGGTTTATGAAAGTTATTTTCTTCTTGTATTTCCATGGTTATATTTCATAAATTCTATACGCACATGAATTAATCCTTTTTGCATAGCTCACTTTATGTTTTTTTTTTAGTTTTAAATCTGTAATTCTACCAATTTTTGAACTACATATGATAATAATGTACCTGGATGTAACAGAATCACAGATACCTGTATAATGGCTGATTATCCACCGCTGATCTCAGAATATGCCCTAATACCCTTTCTCATACGTTTTCAAAATCCTTTGGGATATATGGGCTCGCTCCGAGAGCCTAGTGCCCTCCCATATTTAGCTGTGCCCCCTTGGTGCCCACCCACTGACAAACTTCTTGCTACGTAGAATCCCATCATTCCTGATCCGGGAATGAATGGCTGCATCAACGTCAATACCTGCATTTTGATAAAAAGAACTTGAAAAACTGTTCTCACAATAGCTGCTGAAATACGATTGCGTGAAATCTAGTAATCCTCTAACGCTAAAAACTTGTGCACAAAAACTTGAGTCGTGCCATAGAATCTTGGTGAGAGCAAATCTTTGAAAAATTTGCTTGACAGCTTTGACTGAACGAAAATGGAAAATCGAGTCAATGCTGTTCAACTTTGAGGTTCTCACCGAGTCATCAAACGAATTATGGTTGGCATCGATATTCAAGATTTTTTCAGATTATTATGAGTAGTGCACTTGATGTCAAATGTATCGGCATTCCAGAAATCGTTTTTCCTAGACAAACAAAACATTTATTTATCATATTTGTTTCATTTTCATATACAGTGTATCACGTGATATGCGTGAGAAGATTTTATTATCTTAGGATACAAACATCTTTACTTTACTGTATGAGACGTGTAACGTAAAATTTAATAACAATATAACCTTTTACTAATTGAATGCTTTTTGCAAATAATCTATTATTTTTCTTATCGAGTTTGTTTTCAGAACTTAACCGTTTTTAGATTTTTTAATGTAAGAATTGATTGTTCTAATGGTTATCTTTATGTTACAATAATAGTGATATAAATACGTTTTGTGCTACATGGAATCACGTACATCAGCAAATGTGCACCAGGAAAACTACATGTACTTCATGCAAAGTTTTTTCTTTAGATTACATAGAAGATCTACTGAAAAAGATTGGAATTTGTTAAAAAAATTTCTATTTAAATAATATTTTTCTTCATAAGTTTTTTTTTTTTTCACTATCAATATGTAGCCTATTGGAAACGTCCCCTGCCCGCCAACTTGTTGGACGGGAGTTGAAGACCCGATTGAGCTCGATAGTTTCTAGTAGTGTCTGCAACCTCACTATCCTTGTGAGCTAGTGATAGGGGGTTTGGTGAAGCCTGCAGGTCTACCTTCTGAATCTCCTGCGGTCATTGCCTGGCCCTGCCTGGTCCTACTTTGATAGAGAGAGGGTTGGGCAATGATCAGCTTTATATATGGTCAGTGTCATGGTCATTGTTCTGTCCTTTGCTTCAGCCATTAAACCCCTTAAACATAACCGATTCGTACGCCACTTTCATAAAAGAAAGCTATAGTTGTTGGGGCTTTGAAAGATATACTATGAGGTTGGCTTTGTATTTGAAAATTGTAGATCGGTAGAGTTGAGGTTGATTTACATATTCAAAAGTTCACTTGTTTTACATGGACATATCTTCTTAATTGAAAACTTTACTATTAATAAAAATATTCAAAAGTTGACTGACTGCACCCTCAACAGACTAACTTCTTAACTGCTTATATCAAATGACTGTAATGGAACTTTGTCTTTAATAAATATGATCTATGTACCATTAAAGTCTTAACTGTAATCTCAACACAACTTTTATTCACGATCAGGCAAAGATAAAACGCACTATCGAATGTCACGAAATTAACTGCTGGTTTAACCTCCACGTCTCCCATAACTATAGTGAATTTGTATATAAACTAGTGAGTTTTTTTAATTTTTAAGGTATTTTGAAAATCTATCGGAAATTTTAAGGAAATAGTCTTAAGAGAAATAGAGCCAGGTCTTGCAAGTTGTCACCAAAATAGCTTTCGTTTCATTAAATATCCATCGAAATATATTATTGGAAAAATGGAAACTTATTTGCCAGATGAGGACTAGGGATAAACGTATTGTTTATTTGTAAAGTCAAACAGAATACCATACCATTAGAGATGTTTTTAAAATGAAACTCATTTTGCAGGCTCCTTAGTGTGCGGATGGGAATGCAATGACATAATGTAGGTAACACATGAGAATTTTCCTGCAAAGTCAATCTGAGAAAAACTCCGAATTCTGTGAGAGCAGTACACATGTAACTCGGGAGGGTGTGGGGAATGAATGAGAAGTGAATAGCTGTTTCCCTTAACACAGGTTTTTTCACTAAAAATGTACGTTGTATTTAATTCCGAATAACAGGGGTAAATAAACTAGAGATCTAAGTGTATTTTTTCAACTAAGGAGGCAACCGGGTAAGAATAAGAAGCAACTGAACACGATACTGTGATGGAATACATTTAGTGTGTGCTGTCTCTACTAAGCAGCCTGTTTAAGAAATCAAAAGTACTGAATCATTGGCAGATACTCGCATAAAAGAATACGTGACTCTATTATCCCACAAACCCTTTTGAAAACATAACACTGTCATGAAAGAGAGCGGAAGATGACTCGGTTAAATGCAGCATCACGTTTGTCCTGTCATAAGATTCTATTGATGGCATTAGGTGTCCCACACCAAACTCTCCCTTCCTTGAGTTATCAACCAACACCCGGCACTCTTGCAGCAGAAAACCTACAAGTTCAACCATGATCAACATTCACCACTTCCAATATCTCATATTAAAAGGTTCACATATGCTATCAGATACTATTTGATATCTAATTATCGATCTTAAAATACTCTAATTCTTATAATAATTAAAAGCTTCGTCTCGAGAGGTAATCAGTCCAAGCCGAGCTTCTATAAATCAGAACAACGGTGTTCAAATGAAAGTTCATTCGTTCGTTCGTTCGATTGATTGCCCGGAATTTTATCCCGGACGGGAGCTTTTAGACAAGAGGCCTTAAGCCCCAGGAGTATGTTGACGTTTCCTTTCTTCCATCTTGTTGACCGGTCTCCTTAACTTATTTTTTATACTGCACTATCAAGGATTCATTCCATGTTCCACATGGCCCGCTGAATGGTCTCCCAGGCCCCCGATTAATATAATGATTCTAATGTAGTTCAGTTGGAATTTTGCTACGCCACACTGGAAAACAAAATCCTCCTCCTCAGATTAAAGATCTTTTGACTGAATCACCCGGTAAATAATAAAACATAAGAAAAATCGGGGGACTTTCCAACAATATAAGATAACATAATAGAATTATCAGTAACAAGTGATTTTCATTTTTCCAAATATCAAGCCACAAATACTTTTTAAGAAAAGATTCGGCTATCCCTTATTATATATATATATATTATATATATGTGTGTGTGTGTGTGTGTATGTATATATATATATATGTGTGTGTGTGTGTGTATATATATATATATATGTGTGTGTGTGTGTGTGTTTGCATGTATACATATACATACTGTGTATATATATATATAATATATGTGTGTGTGTGTGTGTGTTTGTATGTATACATATACATACTGTGTATATATATATATATATATATACATATATCTATATATATATATATATATGTTATATATATATATATATATGTGTGTGTGTGTGTTTGCATGTATACATATACATACTGTGTATATATATATATATATATATGTGTGTGTGTGTGTGTGTGTGTGTTTGTATGTATACATATACATACTGTGTGTGTATATATATATATATATATATATACAGGTGTGTGTTTTTTTTGTGCGTGTGCATGAACCTAGGCCAGGATTGGAATCTATGACTTTGATACCAAAGTAAGTAGTCAAATCATCTACTTGGATATCAGGAAACATGTAAGGGGAAGTTAAATTCAGCATACTTGTAGGTTAGAATCCCAAGGCTAAGCTAGATGCACTAATCGTACTCATAACTCTCCTTTTTTATACAGGTTATTGCTAAGAAAGAGGGAATTCTATATAAAAAAAAAGTATTCAAGAATTCATATTTGATAGGACTTAGCGTACCTCCCCGAGTCACGTATTACCTGCGTATATAGTAGTTAAGGTCCGAAACGTTAGCATGAAAAAATTGTTCTCTTAATAGTTTTGAATCTCTCTCTCTCTCTCTCTCTCTCTCTCTCTCTCTCTCTCTCTTACAACACGCCACACACACAATGAAAACCCATTTTGAATGTCTTCAAAAATTTAGATTTTATACCTATTTGAGTAACTTTTTGAAAATCACCTCCGTTTTAAGGAAACACAACTGTTCCACATGGGAGAGTTGTATTTTCTTATTTTCATATTCTCCCACTCTCATTTTCCCATTATCCATTGTAAGTATTCACTTGCATTTTCGGTTATATTTCTTATGCGACCTCTCCAGTATATTATGCTCCCAAACATTACACACAGAGTTCAAACTTTCATTATGCGTAAGCCTTTTCCAACTCATTACCATCTCACTGTAGCTAGGTAACCCAGCCTTGTTGTGGCTCAGTCCAACTTTTTATCAATACTATTAATTCGAATTCCAAGGTCAATTAGAAAGAAAATATCGTTTCAAAAAAAAAAAAAAAAAAAAAAAAAAAAAAAAAAAAAAAAAAAGACCGTAGCGTTGGCTCCCTGCTAACCTTTGTTACCTTACGTACGGGCTTAGCCTGTATACCTCCTCAAATCTTACAAATAAATTTATCAAACTACCATACATGTTATATACGTTGTGAGCATCTTGGCTAACCATTATTTCTTAGAAGTAATTAACCATTTAATTGTTCACATGTCTGGTTTTGGAGATAGGAGATTTTATGCTTGGCATTTTTTTTTAGTTATATATTTGTTGGCAGCTGAAACGTGAAGCTAATGGTATCAAGAGGAGAGAGAGAGAGAGAGAGAGAGAGAGAGAGAGAGAGAAGGAAAGAGAGAGTGTGAGACAAACTTCACAAAATGTTCAGATCTTGACAATACTAGTTATTATCATTAAGTAAATAGTGTTACAATATTTAAACATTAGGTTCAGTTCATTTCATTGATATGAAGCTTTCACTCTCTACAGTATTCTTTCTAGAATATTTAGAATGAAGACGGTGAAATTTTCTAATTTTTCAGCCTCATTTCAAAGAAATGTCTTCGGGGTACAACATGTGTGAATATTTTTAAAAGTAAATAACGAGTATTTTATAATTATCAGACAAAACTTTTCTCTTGAACCATAAATGCTTATAGGAGATATGACTGTGATGCTAGATTGCATGTGAACAACATCGTATGGCTTACCAGCGCTAACAAATTTGACACGAAATCACCTTTCACATAAAAAACCGAGTTTTAATTTGGGCAATTGTAAATTGACAGTTTACTTTAAAGTTATTCACTTATCATTCTATGAATACTAAGAGATAATGATTACATTAGATTGTTACTTATATCTATTTTCATTATTTGATTTTAGATCCATAGTGAGGGTGCTTTTCAAAAAATATATGGAAAAACTGTAACCAAGATCAGAGAATATCTAATGTAGAAATGCAGGAGAGCAGTAAGGGATGTTGCCTCAGTTACTTTTCTAAATATCCAGCCTTTTTTAGTGGAAGACTTCATATTTGTTTAGAGGCCTTGACGGTTAATAAGTTCTGCATACCTTCTAATTCTTTATGGCCCAACCAACAGCAATGGAATCACTTTTCCAAGCGGCAAGAAAGCTGAGTTTTGAATGGTGAATTACAAGGATTGACAAGATACGTACACTCCACAATCAATCCATTTTTTAAAGTCCATAGAGATTTTATTTAACTCAGATGGTTTTCCAAAATGGTTCATCGATGAAAGGAAGACAACTTAAAGTTTAGTGTATTTCCTTGTTAGGTTGTTTATTTTCCTTTCATCACTTCACTGTCCGATTATATTAAGTTTAAGGCTCAGTATTGCCCTTTGCTCTTATGAAAATTCTTCCAGACCCCAAGAGTAACTTCTTTCATAATAGGAATTTCTAAGATATGCAGAGTCTCGTGCAAGACTTCGCTAACCATACTTTCTGGTAAGGTTTTTTTTTTTTTTTTTCATGGCCTTTTTAAATTAGTAGAGCGTTATTTTTTTATTATCTATATTCTATCTGCTTTTCTCCTCTGCTCTCTTATTTTTCTTTTTGTTGATGATTCAATCCTCAATACTTTGTTATTTATTTCTTGTTGTTTTTGCTCGGTCTTAAATTGCTATTTGTTGGTCCAGAACCGATTTTAGTGGCTTTTGAAGGGGCATCTCATAAATCCTAGAAGTTTTGTTCCTCCAAAACACTGAATATATCCAAGTCTCTTTCTCTCTATTCCCCTGTTCCATTCATAGGCCGAGAATCATTCAAAGTAACTTAGTTTTTCACTACCTCATTTTTAACAAATTGTCGACAGCAATAAAACTGCTTCTAAATGTTTAATTTTAGGTCTTTCTTTTGCTGAACTTATCCATATCTGTGACCACAATATTCCTACAGAAAGAAAAAAGGGAACAAACCTTGCGGTGTATAGGGAGAGTTATACGAGGAAATAAATGGTATCGTAGCAAAGAACTACAAGCAAAAGTATCAGCAGATTAAAATAAAAAAATCATACTTGACAAGGCCAGAAACTCAACTGACAAAACATCTGTTCACAACTAGTTGGGCTTGGGACATGACATGGTAGCCAATGACATCTGCTGCCATATACGTTGCATGAATAATTTCAAAGCTCAGCGTGTGACAGAAAAAAACATTGTCCTCCCCCAACGTTTATGATGTACCATTCAAAGCTCTTGTAGGCAAACTGAAAGTCAGGTTATTTGAAAACTTCGAGGGGTTCCTTATCAAAACCCGAAGAGATGAGTACAGGCAACAACTTCGTGAAGAAGGAGTGCAAACAGCAAGTTGATATCAGTCAACAACCTCAATTGGATCAAGAGTATCATTTTAGAACAATTCTAGGGAACAGGCTTTATATGCACTTCCAATGTTCATCTTGGCGATGCACTTGTAAAACTTTGGAAATAACCAGTGCAACTGACTTGAAATAAAAGATTTTGACCTCGGCAGCCAAATACTAAGAAAAGACGCAAAATTATATAAAATGAAAGACATCTGTCCAATTCAACGGAAGTTTCAATCGAAGCTGCTTCGGAAATGGCTCCTGACACATTCTACAACTTAATTGCAAGCTTGTTGAAAGATGTCCCACTCCAACTTACTGGCATACAAGAGGGGCAAAATAGAGTATCGGTCCGTATCTCAGCTCAATCACAAGTATTAGTGCCAGTGCCAGAGTAGGAATCTACTCAGGAAGAGGCTGATACCAGGCTAATATTACACATTGTACACAGTGTTCGTACAGAAGGAATAAACAGAGTTATAGTGCATCCCAATGCCAATGATGTCATTGCCCTGAGTATCTACCATGCTGCTACATATATTCAGAACCTACCTGAGTTTTGGGTACGAGTCTCTTCAAATGAATAACTACTGATCTACAGTTTTACTGAAGTCTTTGAGTCGATCAGCATTATCAATGATTCCTAGCCTGAGTGGCAGAGATACAACTAGCTTTCCGCACTTCACAAGCAAGAAGGGTCATTTGCTCCACATCTGAGACGGGCGATGTACGCAACTATGATCAACACGAGTGTTCACATCCAAAAGCCAAATCTGCCACCCACCGACCGAGTATGGGTGGGAACTGAAAGGCGGAGACTACGTCCTGTTTTGAGTGTAACCTCATTATACCTCGTTATGGCCAGATCAGCTTTCAAGGTCCATCTCCTACAACTGTTTGAAAGGATGCCACAGAAAGTGCTCATATGCATGAAACATGTCCCTTGCTATATTAGCTACAAATGTAGAGGCTCTACATACAGGTGCTACACAACAAGTGTCTATAGGAGGTCGATGTCTTCGATTCTGTGAAGTAGGAGATCTTCAGAAAAATCTTTAGCCCCCCCCCCCCCCCTTGAGCAATACATTACGCTACAACATGGAAGTATATGCGTATCATCCATTTATATGTATAAATTAATATATATGCAATCATTTTACTCTAACAACTACAAGCATTGTGACAATAAAATATCAGAATTTTCATTTATTTTTTTTTACCTAAGGGTAGTTGATCCCCAAGGTTGTGCAGTCAAATGTTATTGCATAAGGTGGTAGAAAAAAAAAAAAAAAAAAAAAAAAAAAACACCCACAACCTATGTAAGTCAACCCCGCTAGCTGCCCTAGTATCACCAGAATCGAATGAATACTTTGCGATTTGACTTAAGTCATCCTTATCACCAGACACCCCAACATTTAAGAGATCCCATCGAGACATGTTTCTTGGGGCAGGGATTCCTACTGAGAACTAAAACCATGACGCAATGCAGTGGAATTAACACTTTTAGCCACAAGGCACCAAGTAAGTCCATTCCAAAGCCAGCTCCAAAAACTTGAAAAGTTGTCGATTTAATAATAAGGCAATTATGACCTACACGAAAACTTTGATCCATAACACTAAATACTGCTGTACTATAATCGATAACCCCAACCGTCTAATTTAGCAAGCGTAGGTATCAAGGGTTTTTAAAAATAAACTTGGAAGCGATGTGGAGGTACTTCAGTTTCTTCATGTAACTGCACACCTTTTTAGGAGCCCTAGAATCACTTGAGCCTAGTATTAAGAATTGAATGTTTTGGTGAAATCGTTGCTGATTAGATCATACATTTCCTTTGACTGTTACAAACGTCGAAGCCTCTACTATTAGGACATTACATAATTCTGCAATAACTCTTAGATTAATCACTTCATGAAAGAGAAAACGCTCAAGCACACAAGTTGAAAATAACAAGGCATATAGTAGGAAACATCAAATTAAATAAAACAATTCATATCTCTCTCTCTCTCTCTCTCTCTCTCTCTCTCTCTCTCTCTCTCTTTCCCATAAATATAGCCAAAATATTGAAAATAGTTGATATTTTATACTTACAATGTGAGGTGTAGGTGTACACTTGAATCGAGATATTCAGTTGTTGGCATTTTATTTTCTTCACTCACCTGTTAAAAAAAGAAAATAAATCTCTACAGAAGCATTCAGTTTGTTTAAAAGAAAACAAGATAATACTAGAACACTAGTACTGCATGGGTTATGAATATTTGAAGAAATAAAGAAGAACCGTTCCTTATAAAGTAAAATGTTCTCATTTGCAAAAATAGTTGCTTAACATATCAGTGAATCATAGCAAACCATTTATTTCTGCGATGAGATTTGATATACCGATTATGGGAATCGATCCAACTCTTGCTGTCCTTTTCTTATACAACTAGCCACTCTCCTTTAACATACATACACACATTCTCTCTCTCTCTCTCTCTCTCTCTCTCTCTCTCTCTATATATATATATATATATATATGTATATATATAAATATATATATACATATATATATATATATATATAAATATATGTATAAATATATATATATATATATATACTGTATGTATATATATACATATATATGCACACACACACACACACACACATATATATATATATATATGTGTGTGTGTGTGTGTGTATATATATATAGTATATATATGTATATATATACAAACACACACACCAACACACACACACACATACATATATATATATATATATATATAAATACATATATATATATATATATATATATTATATAGATATAAATATATTTATATATATATACATATACATATATATATATATGTATATATATATATATATATATACAGTATATATATACACACACACACACACATATATATATATATATACAAACATATATATATATATATATATATACAAACATATATATATATATATATATACATGTATATATATACATACATACTTTATATATATATATATATATATATGTATGTATATATACACACATACATATATATATATATATATATATTCTTACAAAGCTCGTCTAATATAAGTATATTATTTTATTCATATATTTCATTTGTGTTTTTAAAGGAATTTTAGCCAGCTCGTAGGGTCAGTTCTACTCTTGTAGAATTAAGTAAATATATGTAAATTAAATAAGATTGTCATCATCCATTTAGTTATATTTTCATTCAGTTCTATATATGTAAAGTTACGTCATTTTAGAGAATTAAACTTTCATTTCACATAATTTTGTTACAAAGTCTTATGTAAATTTCTTAAAAGGTGTGCTGTATGACATATGCTAGGGATTGCATCATGTTACAATGTGGTTGGGAGCTGCATGAAGGTTCTAGACTAAAAATTATTCTTTTTTATATTAAGAGAGGAGGTTGGCGGTATTAGCCGAGTGTTGCCTTGTTGGACGTCAAATGGAACTCCTTCAAATTGCCATGTTGACAACCTGACATCATTAGAGACCGTTGGGACCATAACCCCACGCTACAAAAATGATGAACTAGAAGTTTCTAGAGTGAATTAAGATAATATATATATATATATATATATATATATAAAGGCGTAGCAATGCATACGAACGAGACACCCAACCTGACCCTCTGAAAGAGTCAACGTCTGCCAATCCTCTCTCCTGCATCTATCCAGCCACTACGTATTTCCTCTCCAATGTGCATAGTGTTTTCTTTCAAACGTGAATAGTGATTTCTCTCCAACATATTCTGTATATAATGATGTTCAAACATTGGTGATATTTTAATTTAGAAGTGAAATGTGTTAATGTAAGTACATTTTATAGGATCATTTTTTGTGACTGACCCTGTGAGATTTGGTTAAAAAGGGAAGTGTATTAATTTTTGCTTAACCGTTGGGTAACCTTGTGTGAACACAAAGGATATAAGAGAAACAGTTACCTAAATGTAAGTGTAAATTGGATAAAATTTCTGTAGTGTTAAAGTGTCATTGTTTTTTATCAATTGTCAAAATTAAACATTTACATTTACTTAAATTAATTTCTAGTGAAACAAGTGATTGTATAATTTTTTGAAGTGTCAGTTTGTCTTAGTCTAAGGTTTAGTTCAGATTTCAAATTCGAGTGATTTTTTTTTTCATTTTTTTTTTAATTCTTACTTTTATAGAATATATATATTTTTGTGGAGTGTGTATTATTTTGATCACCAATAATTATTTCACTACTTGCTCGTATCCCTTGACTAAAAACCGAAATAAGAGGTTGATTTAACAATAGTTCCCGTTAAAAGTAAAGTAATCACCCAGATTTTGTTTTGAGTGTAACGTAACGAGACCTTTATATATTCAGTGTTTATATATATTATTGTGTGGGAGTTGCGTATTATTCTCAGAGCTCGGAGTTTGGAGCTCGGGAATCTACGTAATTCGCTACTCGTAACAATATATATATATATATATATATATATCAATATATATATATACTTATATGTATGTGTATATATATATATTTATATACATATATATATATATATATATATATGTATATATGTATATATGCATATATATATCTATATATATATACACATTTATATACATATATATGTATATTTACATATATATATATATATATATATGAATATATATATATATATATGTATATATGCATATATATATATATATATATATATTTATATATATATATATATATATATATAAATATATATAATATGTATATATATGTGTGCATGTGTGTATCTATATATATATACATATATATATATATATATATACATACATACATATATATGTACTATATATATATATATATATATGTATACAAATACACACACATGCCTTACTTACAACTGTAATCGAACAGTTTAATATGGTTCTTCAAAAAGGCCCATGTAAGAATACACACATGAAGTACTAGTATGAAGAAAAAATATTGACCCACGCTCATTAAATTTGCACAAGTGTGCATACTAAGTGTAGTCGTACGAATCAGCAAAAATGTGTATCAATTTCAAATCCTATTAAAAGATTCCCAGCTTAGAGAGAGAGAGAGAGAGAGAGAGAGAGAGAGAGAGAGAGAGGAATTCATGCAACCTTAATTTTATGCACCAATTTATGAGTAATGTATTTTTTTAGTTCCTAAGAAAACTCAGCCAGGGTGTCATGAAAATAAGAAAATATGTTAGAGTGTAGATTGTAATCTAACTTTTATCAAAATCCTAAATTGACAATTTCTGGCGTTTCTTGTGCATAGCCATATAAATCTAGAGAGGTAAATCAGTTCTAAGTTCAAAGGAAAGACGAACAGTATAAAACTTTGTGGCAGCTATTTGAGTGTAATTTCAAATACTGTGTAGCCTATCAAAAGTGTTTAGCTTGGTGCCATGCAGTCCATTCAAATATGAATTTGCTTTGCCTACGCTGTCTAAATGTTAGGTTCCTTTCCTAAGTGATGAGGCTGGAGACCTCATTCTTAGAGCAAGGCGTATAGAAGCGAGGAGCAGTAACTCTCAAATAAGAAAAAGGAAGTGTGTGACAACTACTGATTTCCACCATGAATGACCACATTGTATCGCAGAAAAGTTATACATCTATAAAAACTAAACACCAAAAATATGTGTAATTCATGTGTTTACCCAAAAGCTAGTTTCTGGAAAACGAGTCCAAAAAGTGTTAATTTCCTGGACAGAATTATGAAATTAAACATCTTACTTCTAAACAGAATCAGCTGATGAGATTTGCAAAACTAGGATATCAAGACGATACTCTGAAGGGCTCCTAATTTTATAATGGTTCTGCAGCTTACTTAAATAAGTCTGCCTACAGTAGGTAGAGCGCTCACTCTCAGAGTAACTGGACTTCCTTCAATGACTTCTTCACACTGTTGTGTTGAGCGAATTTACCCTTCTCACGTTGTTGTCTGGATTTAGAATCAAAGAACACTCCAATAATTGATTCAAAGTTAATTACACGGCTATCGAATAGAATTTCTTTAATGGGTCGCCCTATTGATTATTTAGATTGTTGTGGGGTTAATTGGTTAATTATGTGAGAGATTACATTAAGGTCAAATGAATATCACATGATATTACGTATGATTCATGAAATGAAAGCGCTGGCAGGGACTTGAAATTGAACATAATGTGACAGGCAAAATGAATATTGAAGATTTACGATATTTTTCAAAGCGAAATCTTGAAATGAGACCGTATGAAAAGTTCGGGAGAAAACGGCCAGTAAAACTCGAGGACTTCAAAGGGGAATGAATGAACTTTTACCTCTCCTTAGCAACTGAATCCTGATGAATTATAAGCGCATCTTTCCTCGTCCAACAAATCAACCTTTAAATGTCATTAAAGGTCATATTTCGACGATAGATCGAAATCAATCTTTCAAAAGCTGTGCAATGTAGGAAGTTGCTCACTGTAGTCTCAAACACCTACGCAATGTATGTTCATTGCTCATGAATGTACAGTTGACGGATAACTTTCATTACGTCAAAGACCTTACGAGAATCATTTATGATTCAGACCACAGAAAAAAAGGTCATAAAAAGAAATTCGGAAGACACCTTTAATTATGGAATATAATCATGCATCACCTCTACCTACACTACATGCACTTACAAGCCCTATAGGATCCAAGATTGAAACCGAGCACACTGTCGTAATTCTCCGACTGTGAGGGGGAAAAAACATTCCAGTTAAGGTACTTCTGTTACATCTGAAGAAACATCTGACAACAATATAGAGAAATACTGTATAATGAAATTTTGTACAGGTTAAAATATGTCATTTCTTACAGAAGGTCCCCAACTTACAAACTTAATTGGTTCCAAGAAGCTGTTTGTCCCTAACTTACAAACTTAATTGGTTCCAAGAAGCTGTTTGTCCCTAACTTACAAACTTAATTGGTTCCAAGAGCTGTTTGTCCCTAACTTACAAACTTAATTGGTTCCAAGAAGCTGTTTGTCCCTAACTTACAAACTTAATTGGTTCCTAGAAGCTGTTTGTCCCTAACTTACAAACTTAATTGGTTCCAAGAAGCTGTTTGTCCCTAACTTACAAACTTAATTGGTTCCAAGAAGCTGTTTGTCCCTAACTTACAAACTTAATTGGTTCCTAGAAGCTGTTTGTCCCTAACTTACAAACTTAATTGGTTCCAAGAAGCTGTTTGTCCCTAACTTACAAACTTAATTGGTTCCTAGAAGCTGTTTGTCCCTAACTTACAAACTTAATTGGTTCCTAGAAGCTGTTTGTCCCTAACTTACAAACTTAATTGGTTCCAAGAAGCTGTTTGTCCCTAACTTACAAACTTAATTGGTTCCAAGAAGCTGTTTGTCCCTAACTTACAAACTTAATTGGTTCCTAGAAGCTGTTTGTCCCTAACTTACAAACTTAATTGGTTCCTAGAAGCTGTTTGTCCCTAACTTACAAACTTAATTGGTTCCAAGAAGCTGTTTGTCCCTAACTTACAAACTTAATTGGTTCCAAGAAGCTGTTTGTCCCTAACTTACAAACTTAATTGGTTCCAAGAAGCTGTTTGTCCCTAACTTACAAACTTAATTGGTTCCAAGAAGCTGTTTGTCCCTAACTTACAAACTTAATTGGTTCCAAGAAGCTGTTTGTCCCTAACTTACAAACTTAATTGGTTCCAAGAAGCGGTTTGCAAGTCGAATTGTTTGCAAATTCAATTTTGGACTAGGGAAGACCTAACCTGAATCTCACGCCTATGATTTCCAGCTACATAAGTCAACCCTTTTACCCCCAGGCTATTTGGAAATTTCCGACCCTTAACCCCCTGGGGTTACTTTTTTTTCAAGCACATTTTGCAGTGTATTTATTTTAAATTGCTCTAACAGCCTTAATTTTCGTCATAGAGAGGTCAGGTTGGTCTCTTTTTCTTGGAAAATGCCTGAAGTTTCTCAAAAAATTATCAAAAACATGCAAAAAAAATTTATATAGCAGTTTTTCGCAAGGACGTACCGGTACATCCATGGGGGTAAAGGGACGAGTTTTGTGAAATGTACCAGTACCTCCTTTGGGGGTAAAAGGGTCAACAAATGGTTGGGTTTCATATGAAATAGATATCAGGTTATTACATATGTGGTTTTGCATACCGTTTTAAATATAATATTGTTTTATTAAAGTATTTCTTCATCTTATCTTTGCTATTTTCAGCTGGATTTGTGTTAGTATCTCCGAATGTTTGCAAGTTAAGGGCCTTCTTATTTCAATTTCCTATCTAGTCCAAAAAACACTTTTTGTTTCACAATCAACCTAAGAACTGCGCAGTACTGTAAAATATATCAAAGTCCAAATAACTACTACAGGAAACTTTTTCCGAATACCTCTATTACATATGATCACATGTTAACCCTTTTACCCCCAAAAGACGTACTGGTACGTTTCACAAAAGCCATCCCTTTACCCCCATGGACGTACCAGTAGGTCCTTGCAAAAAAATGCTATAAATTTTTTTTTCTTCATATTTTTTATAATATTTTGAGAAAATTCAGGCATTTTCCAAGAGAATAAGACCTACCTGACCTCTCTATGACAAAAATTAAGGCTATTAGAGCAATTTAAAAAAAAATATATACTGTAAAGTGTGCTGGGGAAAAAAATAACCCCCTGGGGGTTAAGAGTTGGAAATTTCCAAATAGCCTGAGGGTAAAAGGGTTAATGTCTAAGACTCTCATAACAAAAGTAATACATGAATCATTCAACTGTTGAGTCTTCTTGACCTTAAAACAAAAATGAAGTTTGTAATTACCAGAGTCTGTAATGTACCATAAAGAATTTAGTTTCTGAAAAGTTTAGAACAAATATTTATGGTTATATACGTAAGTGATAACTCAAGTGATTACTAAAATCTTATTTTTCATCTGTTTTAAACCTTCATTGATAAGATTTAACTCATGGAAGTTAAAAAAAAAATGGTAAGTCATAATGACGGCTTCATATACTGAAATCTATTAGTAATAGCACAGAAAGAAGACATTAAACTACCACTTGAAATTACTACAGTATTTTAAAGTAATTTATTACTGGAGACTAAAGTAATTTATTATTGGAGACAATTCTAAAATACTGCTTAAGAAGTACAGAAATATGACATTTTTTTTTATTATCATCATTACTAAGCTACTACCCTAATTTGAAAAGCAGGATGCTTTAAGCCCTAGGGCTCCAACAGGGAAAAATAGCCCAGTAAGGAAAGGAAATAAATATATTACAAGAGAAGTAGTGAACACTTAAAATATTTTAAGAACAGTAACAACATAAAAATAGATCTTCCATAGATAAACTATAAAAACTTTATGAAAGCAAGAGGAAGTGAAATCAAATAGTGGGCCTGAGTGTACCCTCAAGCAAGAGAACTCTACTTTGCTACCTATCAAGTTAAGCCTTGAAGGTAAATTAGATAATTCTTGATGAAAAATAATGATTCAAACCTCATATGGCTAGGGACAGGTCAAGAACTCCCACCGAACTTCCAAATACAATAGAGGAACCTAACTCGAGCCTGTTACCCCAGTCTATAAAAACCTAAGGATGGAACTTGCACTTTGAAGTGATTGAGGAATAAATCTGAATAATAGGAGGATAATAAGATTTCTTCCAAAAGGGTTGTGGTGGCCGATGTGATAACGTCCCTGACTGGTGAATGCCAGACCGGGGTTCGAGTCCTTCTGAAATTCGTTAGTTTCTTTAGTTGCTGCAACCTCAACTTCCTTGTGAGCTAAGGATGGGGGGTTTCGGGGAGCCTATAGGTCTATCTGCTGAGTCATCAGCAGCCATTACCCGGCCCTCCTCGCTCCTAGCTTGGGTGGAGAGGGGGCTTGGCCGCTGATCATATGTATATATGGTCAGTCCCTAGGGCATTGTCCTGCTTGATAAGGTAATGTAACAGTTGCTTGCCTCTTGCCATTTATGAGCGGCCTTTAAAGCCTTTAAACTGCTATTCTATCCCAAGCTTTCTCTGCTCTGATACAAGGAGGATGAGGGGGTATCACCATATGGCAGTGCTCTATGTCCATGAAACAACTTTATTCAAATCAACTTGCAAGATAAGGATATCAACTACAGTGGAAAGTCAAGTAATGTAAGAAAGGCACATACATGAATGACAAAATATAATGAATATCCAATAGTACCTCAGATTGTCACGTCATTGACCCACCTGTGAGAAGTTTATCACTCTCTCAGCATTGTAAAGTAAAGATCCCTAGTTTTGGGATCAACTGTCCTCAAAGGTGATAGGGAGACATAAGTTGGTAATACAGTCTAATCTTGTGTGGAAATTCGTATCTGGATTAAGAATCAGATACCCACTTGGTAATACTGCAGACTGTATCATATGATAGTCTGTGACGGGTGAAAACCATAATCACCATAAGTGAATGATTATCTGGTGCTGGTAACTATATCCAGACAGTTCTAGAAAAGGGACAACAGGCCACTGAAATTACACAAGATGCCTAACCCATATTTATCCTATAGTGTTGCACAAAAAAAAGAGAAAAAAAAGATACCATATAATCCTTGATAGTAGAATTTGACAATCTGTTTTTTCACAAGGCTCACAAACATATTTACTACAGTATCATGTGAGGCGATAAAAAAACACATTACCCTTGTACAGCACTATTGCACAATTCATTCCTCTTGGGGAAGGTTTTGTCAGCCTTATATGAAAAAACATTTTTTGAAAGGACAAAAGCTTACAAAAATGTAATAGGAAGGCCTATAGTTGTTTTTGGATATGTTGATACATACATATACCAAAGGCACTTCCCCCAATTTTGGGGGGTAGCCGACAACAACAAGAAACAAAACAAAAAGGGGACCTCTACTCTCTACGTTCCTCCAGCCTAACCAGGGACTCAGCCGAGTTCAGCTGGTACTGCTAGGGTGCCACAGCCCAACCTCCCACATTTCCACCACAGATGAAGCTTCATACTGCTGAGTCCCCTACTGCTGCTACCTCCGCGGTCATCTAAGGCACCGGAGGAAGCAGCAGGGCCTACCGGAACTGCGTCACAATCGCTCGCCATTCATTCCTATTTCTAGCACGCTCTCTTGCCTCTCTCACATCTATCCTCCTATCACCCAGAGCTTTCTTCACACCATCCATCCACCCAAACCTTGGCCTTCCTCTTGTACTTCTCCCATCAACTCTTGCATTCATCACCTTCTTTAGCAGACAGCCATTTTCCATTCTCTCAACATGGCCAAACCACCTCAACACATTCATATCCACTCTAGCCGCTAACTCATTTCTTACACCCGTTCTCACCCTCACCACTTCGTTCCTAACCCTATCTACTCGAGATACACCAGCCATACTCCTCAGACACTTCATCTCAAACACATTCAATTTCTGTCTCTCCATCACTTTCATTCCCCACAACTCCGATCCATACATCACAGTTGGTACAATCACTTTCTCATATAGAACTCTCTTTACATTCATGCCCAATCCTCTATTTTTTACTACTCCCTTAACTGCCCCCAACACTTTGCAACCTTCATTCACTCTCTGACGTACATCTGCTTCCACTCCACCATTTGCTGCAACAACAGACCCCAAGTACTTAAACTGATCCACCTCCTCAAGTAACTCTCCATTCAACATGACATTCAACCTTGCACCACCTTCCCTTCTCGTACATCTCATAACCTTACTCTTACCCACATTAACTCTCAACTTCCTTCTCTCACACACCCTTCCAAATTCTGTCACTAGTCGGTCAAGCTTCTCTTCTGTGTCTGCTACCAGTACAGTATCATCCGCAAACAACAACTGATTTACCTCCCATTCATGATCATTCTCGCCTACCAGTTTTAATCCTCGTCCAAGCACTCTAGCATTCACCTCTCTCACCACTCCATCAACATACAAGTTAAACAACCACGGCGACATCACACATCCCTGTCTCAGCCCCACTCTCACCGGAAACCAATCGCTCACCTCATTTCCTATTCTAACACATGCTTTACTACTTGTGTAGAAACTTTTCACTGCTTGCAACAACCTTCCACCAACTCCATATAACCTCATCACATTCCACATTGCTTCCCTATCAACTCTATCATATGCTTTCTCCAGATCCATAAACGCAACATACACCTCCTTACCTTTTGCTAAATATTTCTCGCATATCTGCCTAACTGTAAAAATCTGATTCATACAACCCCTACCTCTTCTAAAACCACCCTGTACTTCCAAGATTGCATTCTCTGTTTTATCCTTAATCCTATTAATCAGTATTCTACCATACACTTTTCCAACTACACTCAACAAACTAATACCTCTTGAATTACAACACTCATGCACATCTCCCTTACCCTTATATAGTGGTACAATACATGCACAGACCCAATCTACTGGTACCATTGACAACACAAAACACACATTAAACAATCTCACCAACCATTCAAGTACAGTCACACCCCCTTCCTTCAACATCTCAGCTTTCACACCATCCATACCCGATGCTTTTCCTACTCTCGTTTCATCTAGTGCTCTCCTCACTTCCTCTATTGTAATCTCTCTCTCATTCTCATCTCCCATCACTGGCACCTCAACACCTGGAACCGCAATTATATCTGCCTCCCTTTCATCCTCAACATTCAGCAAACTTTCAAAATATTCCGCCCACCTTTTCCTTGCCTCCTCTCCTTTTAACAACCTTCCATTTCCATCTTTCACTGTCTCTTCAATTCTTGCGCCGGCCTTCCTTACTCTCTTCACTTCTTTCCAAAACTTCTTCTTATTCTCTTCATATGACTGACCCAGTCCCTGACCCCACCTCAGGTCAGCTGCCCTCTTTGCCTCACGTACCTTGCGCTTTACTTCCACCTTTTGCTCTCTATATTTTTCATACTTCTCTATACTATTACTCTGCAGCCATTCTTCAAAAGCCCTCTTTTTCTCTTCCACTTTTACCTTCACTCCTTCATTCCACCATTCACTGCCCTTCCTCATGCTGCCTCCAACAACCTTCTTGCCACATACATCACTTGCAATCCCAACAAAATTTTCTTTTGCTAACTTCCACTCCTCCTCTAAATTACCAGTTTCTCTTACTCTCACCTCGTCATATGCCATTTTCAACCTTTCCTGATATTTACTTTTTACCCCCGGTTTTATTAGCTCTTCAACCCTCACTAGCTCCCTTTTACATCCACCTACTCTATTCCCCCACTCTTTTGCTACAACTAATTTTCCTTCCACCAAAAAATGATCAGACATACCGTTAGCCATACCCCTAAACACGTGCACGTCTTTCAATCTTCCAAACATAGATAGCTGAAGGTAAAGCTAAAATACACAAAGCATACAGGATAGGTAAATAAAATCACCTGCTTATATTTTAAGTAGATACCTGACATAGATAATCAAATGAAGAAAATTATTATTCACATCTGGAGACGAGTAATAAGATGAATCTATTTGCAAAGATAATGTGAACCATTCAAAAGATCATGATCTAGACTTGAATAATAATGAACTACCAAGAAGAGCTCATGGAAAACCCACAAATGTTAAAAATAATTTGTATTTTTCCTAACTATATAAATCTGGATCCTTTAATAGGAGAATTTTATCAGCGAAGCAGGAAACTCAACAACTAAGATTTTATAATGAGGTGTCGGTAGTCACAGGTACAGTAGATGGCTGGGACGCGCCACCTCCCCCCTCCCTTCCTGGCTCACTGAGCAGCCACTTTGACCTTCACCTATGAATTGTGGGGTGGATGAGGTAAGAATTTAAGACTCAGGTTTGTATACAGTAATCAGGAAAAATAAAATTCATCTTTAAAATCTGTGATTTGTTCTACATGGATACAAACCCTCATCCTTTGATAGAGACATCCACAGGAGAAAGTTCCTGTGACAAAACTGGCTTCTGTAAAATCCTGGGATATCGGTGTACTCAGGCCTATATAGTTACAGGAGTGCCAAGTTTCATCCAAATCTATTATCCTAAATGTGTCAAGTGATAGATTTAGGATTCTGATATTAGGCATATGGTCAATTTAGGAACCTTTATCCACACTGGGATATCATGCCAGAATATAAAACTAATACTGTATAGATTAATGAATTTAAATTTATATCTATCTTCCCCATCATTAGGAGGATAGGGGATCTAAGTTCTACTTTTAAATAATAGAATAGTACTCAGTATGGTAGCTTTCCTGCATTAGTGTCTATTCCAGCAATATAATGAGTCAAATGGTCAACTCCAAGGGAGGGGAAGAAAAGAGGAAAAAGGCCATGTTTTCTAGCTCTTAACGTAGACTGATGTCACAACTGTGAAGAACTAAGAATACTACACTACTTGCTAGGAAGCTACCAGTACCACAGGTCCGAAGGAGGACGTGTTGAAAGACTCATGGGTACAATACTTTAGGTAAGGTGCTGTGAAGGTCGTCTGGCGATTCCAGACTCCTAACTTCAAAACTTGTCCTATTTATTGACAGGTTCCTTTTGAAGGCTAAGGTAGCTCCAACTCCCAAGACTTCATGAGCGGGAGATAGGGATGGTTCTGCCGGTTCACTATCCGTTCGATGTTCTGTGCTCTGTTTATTAAGCTTCGAAGTCAGAAGGAGATAGCGTTCTTTGAGACATTCCTTTTTCTTGCTCCTCCCTGTGCCAATGAACAGGTTTTGGAGGTGTGGTATAAAGGGTTGTGTATGTTTTAGATAACATTTTAATGCCCTTAAAAGGACAATAAAGCAACTCATCCGAATAGTAAAGGTCTCAAACCTAGGGTCATGAATGGCTGGGTTTTGAGTCTCAACTATTAATTCAGGTACACAGAAAAAGGAGACTTTCCTCCAACCCTTGGTATGATATACATAGTACAAGTATGACAATCCATGGATTTCACTATCCTGTTACTGAGGCCAGGGCTAGTAAGAAAATTGTATTTAAAGTAAGATCCCTGTTGGAGGCCATCCTCAAGTGTTCATGTGTTGCTTTTTCAAAGAGCTGAGGACTTTAGGGATGTCCCAAGCTGGTTGACTGAGTTATCTCAGTAGGTAAGACTGCTTGAAACTCCTCATTATTAATGAGAGTTCCCGTAATAAAGAGATGCCAAGGCTTTTCAACCTAACGACTTAGCTCAAGGTTGAGCAATAGCGTTTTTCTTTTTTCAAGAAGACAAGAAAGTTTGCTATCGTCTGTAGAGAAGCTCCGACTGGATGTGTCCCTGTCATGGCACAGGAGATGGCACACTTGGCCTGGTAGACTGCTGCCGAGGACTTGCAGAGACATCTTTTTTGTATTGCCTTGCAAAAAGCCTCTCTTTCAGAGGAGATGCTGGATAAACTCCATTCAGAAAGAGACACGGATGTCACCGAGCTGTGATGTTTCTGCAGGTGTGGTTGTCACAGCAGGTTAGACCAGATGGGGAGCTCTCTGGGTATCTCGGACAAGATCACAAGGTTTGGGTGCCACTAAGGTAAATTCTTGGGTTTGGCATGCACAAAACCCTGTTGAAGATCCTTCTAATCAGGCAGAATGGCGTTAAAGAATAAGCCTCGGGACAATCCCACAGTTGATGGAAGGCATCCTCAAGAGCCACTCCCTGATCCGTTACTGGTGAGCAGTATATGGCGAGCTTCCTTTTGAGGCTAGGTGCAAACATGTCTATTACTGGGGAATCACATAAAGTCAGAAGACTTACACCAATGGTGGCTGAGTTTATCAATAATGATGTTCTTCCAGTCTGGAATGAACCGTGCCAACAGGACTACTGCATTCTCTTCACCCACAAATGGGCTTATTTTGCTAGCTCATAGAGGTAGTGAGAGGCTGTTCCTCCCTGTTTGTTGATGTACACTAAGGTAGCGCTGTCACTCATTAACGCTACTGAATGGCTTAACAGTTGTTGTTGAAAGGAATGCAGAGTTAGAAGAGCTACTTTGAGCAATTTTAGATTGATATGCAGGGATTAGGCCTCCTAAGACCAAAAGTCCAGGTGCAATCTATCCTCCCAGATGTGCACCCCAGCTTTCCTTAGATGCACCATGCACCCAAGAATAGACACATCTCCAGACTAGGTAGAGAGGAGGCAGAAAGCACTTTTTATACTCATCAAGAATACTCCTGGAGCTGCCAGTGAAGTAATTACAGGAGGTGAGGATCTGTCATCAACTGCAATTTCAGAGGTTTCTGGAAGACTTGAGGAGATCACACCAGTTTTCTCCTGAGGGGGCTGCAGAAGGGGTGATGACTGAGGAATCTCTAGGTTTAGCGATGGCTAAGACTAATACGAGCTTCTCCACTGACGGGATGCCCTGATGCCCTTCAACCCTAAGGACGCCCATGAACATTCCACACCTACAGACAGGAACAGCAAGGCAAGACCGCATGCTCAAATTTGGTTTCTCTATCATTAAATGCAACTGCTCACACTGAAAGAAGAAGAAAGAAAAGATATTAACCGAGTTTAGTTGAACAGAGAGTACACCTGTGTATCTTGGAGGTGAAAGACAAAGTGGTTTAAGAGAGAGAGAGAGAGAGAGAGAGAGAGAGAGAGAGAGAGAGAGAGAGAGAGAGAGAGAGAGAGAGAGAGAGAGAGAGAGAGAGAGAGAGAGAGAGAAGGGGGGGCTTTCCGGCCACCCGCTTGTAACTACCGACACCTCGTTATAAATTTTAACAACTGAGTTTCCAGCTTAGCTCAAATCATACACCTATTAAAGGACGAGAATTTGTATCCGTATATGCACAAAAAACTTTTTTTATCACTTAGGTGACCAATAGGAATAATACTTAAGATGAAAAGAAAAGGATGAAAGAATTACTACAATAACTACGCAAAAGTATGAAATATTTTCAAACAGAATCATGTAATTTGAGTAGGTAGGTTAGAAAGTGTGGGATCATTCCCAACTCAAGGGGCCTTCTCTGCTATCCTAAGGTGCAGATGTTGAATTTCTTTGAAAAACCTTGGTTGTTCTGCCTTTCAAGCATCACAGAAGCAGGCCCTAATGAGGCAATTCTATGAATCTTGTACGAACGCATTTTGACAAGAAACACAAATCTAATCACACCTTTAAGAATGACTGAATGTGTCATAAATAAAATTATATCTTTAAATCAACATCAGCTGATTCCCTTATAAATTAACATACAGTTGAATGCAATACTAATTGGTAAATCAATGAAAATTCACACACTTACTTAAAATGTCAAGTGCAGTTAGTAGAATTTATGTATTTACATACGCATATAATTATATATATTAATTTAAAAAACACCACTGCTTATAATGCAATATAAAATCAAGTTTATTCATGCTTTTAGTGAGAGCAACTTTCAGCATGAGATAATGAAGGGTTTAAATAAATCTAAATATCAAAATCTCAATCCAAACTGCAATTCAAGATGAAAAAAAATGCAGGTTGTATCATTTTTAAACACTTAACTAAAGACATTATTAAATGGATGCATGTTCAAAAGGCCACCACTATTGATTAGTAGGTATATCAATAAGTATGACAATCTGGGTATATTTGAAGCTCATAAAAGCAGTGTATCTGTCTGTTTTTGTTCTGTAGCAAACTCATGGCGCATTTGAATAATACACCCAAAACATACCTGCAAAATACTGTGCTTAGCATTCAGATCAAATTGAAACTAACTATGAAACAAAGCTATATGGCAAGGAAATTTCTTTTCCTTTTAGTACTCTTTTAATATGGTTTATAAGACTGAAGAGGCAAATTCTAAACATTATATTTACTTTCATCACCATCTACTTTCATCATCTCCTTCGCCTATTGACGCAAAGGGCCTCGGTTAGATTTCGTCAGTCCTCTCTACCTTGAGCTTTTAATTAAATGCGTCTCAAGGAAATTTCTTTTCATTTAGTACTCTTTTAATATGGTTTATAAGACTGAAGAGGCAAATTCTAAACATTATATTTACTTTCACCACAATATATTTTCATCATCATCTCCTATGCCTATTGACGCAAAGGGCCTGGGTTAGATTTCATCAGTCGTCTCTACCTTGAGCTTTTAATTCAATTTGTCTCCAATCATCATCTCCTAATTCCAATATACTTTATTTATCTAAAATCTTTAAATACAGTATATAGAATTTCTTTTGAATGACAGAATGATTAAGACCAGATTATCAAAGAGTAAAGTTAAGTGGTAAAATTTATGTGAAGAACAAATTTTGCAGATGGTTATTAATGCCTCGAGTATTAGTTTACTTTCTAGAGTATTGCAAACTCACATATCTGTACTTAACAACTTTCTCTATTCATGATGATAAACAACATTTAATATACAGTATTAAGCAACCCTGGTGGTAACATAAAAAAATCCTTTAAAAATTGCTTTAAGGAATTAAAATTGTAAATTATTAAGTAAATAAAAGGCATTTCACACTCCAATCAAACAAATGTCAGTCCTACAAAAAAACTAGTGAACAGCAGAGCAAACGTGTTCCAGTACGGGAAGGAGTATACTGCATATTGAGGGACGTAATGCTTAATCTACTGCACTCGGAATAATATAATATCCACACGAGAAAAACTTTTAATGAAGCGATACAAATATTTCATTAAAATCTTCACTAGGATCAGAGGACAAATATTTCATTAATGTCTTTACTAGGATCATAGGACAAATATTTCATTAATATCTTCACTAGGTTCAAAGGACAAATATTTCATTAATATCTTCACTAGGATCAGAGGACAAATATTTCCTTAATATCTTCACTAGGATCAGAGGACAAATATTTCCTTAATGTCTTTACTAGGATCAGAGGACAAATATTTCATTAATATCTTCACTAGGATCAAAGGACAACACGTTCATGGGAGGTAATAAGACAGTATGAAAAATGCCATTTATCACCTTAAACCTTGAAAAGCTTTTCGTCTATGCGCAAATATCTTCAACAACTTAAATCATCCAGCACTAAAGAGTTAATTTTCAGCACTACAGTACTTTCAAGCACACACTGTAACACAGTAAGAGGATGCTACTTTAAAAAAGAACAGTCAGAAGATGTTTAAATAATCTAAAACACCAAATGTTAGTTGGCAAATAAACTAATGCAATTAAAAGACCCGGGCATACAGTATTATATAATGGCCTAAATATTAGAAGTACAGTAAAGCAAACAGAAAATCTTGGGAAAACCATTACAAATCATTTTACTACCTTCCTATATAGTTTTTTCTTGACAATTTGTAGAAAAGAACTTGGGTCTGCGTTACTACTGTCAGTTGGCTCTGCCTACATAGAACAATGAAAGACCAGAGATGGCTAATACAGTATAAAGAGAATAAATTATTTAAGCTACAAAAATATAGTAAAATTTTACAAATGATACAGCCAATAAAAATGGATTTGGACTTCTTACATTTAAAACCTACCAAAAAAGCAAAATTTCCCAGAAAAATAAAACCTAACAGATACCAATAGACCAGTGGTTCCCAACCTGGGGGAAATTTGAAGCTTCGAGGGGGGAAATAATTACACTACCTACTAACTAAAACAAGCGGAAAATATCCACGTAGTATGTGCGGCAATTTGTTGTTAGCCATTCAATTGTGATATGATCATATCATTTCTCACTGACATGATATTCATGGGGAAAATTGGAATATCATGCCCATTTCTGAGGCAGGCGAGTGGGCATGAGGGCTGGGCAGGGCATGAAGGGGGAAATCTGGTTGGTTGAACTAGGTGCAGGGGGGAAATGACAGAAAAAAGGTTGGAAACCACTGCAATAGACTGTACTTACATGCACAGCACACCAAGTCTGATAAATGTCAATACTGTTTTCACTTACAGATACCACCAATACCAAATATCATAACATGAATGATCTCTCTCATAGAAAAAATTGAAATGCATCCTATTTTTTAAGCAATAATATCAGTACTTAAAATCTGTTCAATAACCTAATGCATGAAATTAAAAGTGAATGGAGGCAGCCTCAAAACACAAATTGTATAACTTAAACACAGAAATCCATATCACAATATTTTCTCTTTATTTTCATACATATTGTTTTTGAGAAAATAATGGTACATGAGCTGTAATAGAATTACATAACACCACCATAAAAATTGCCAGCTACTACATAAATATTGTTAACAACAGATGACCGATTCCAAAGTTAATGTTATCACCGAAAAGCATACTAAAAGAGGGTGACCTTCCTAAAGCTTTGTGTGCTGTATATATTTAAAAAAAAAATGTTTATGCAATATTTATATACTAGGGTAAATCCCACTCCTCATAGGAAAAACTTAGAAGTTCATGTTGGTACACCTCGAACTACAGAAATAATCTTAAATTCCATTAATAAGAAAGCAAAAACATGGAAAAATGTGGCAGATACAAGAACCTTCCAGCTGCAAAAGGGTATATTGCACAAGAAAGAGAAAAACAAGAAAAAGCCACATCAAAAGAAGGGGATAATCACCAAAAAAAAAAAAAAACATTACAATTTGGGAAACTGGGATTTACCAAAAAAAATTTAAATAAACTCGAAGATGGGAATTGTAATGTCAATATTAAAAAAAAAAATAAAACATTAAATACTCAAATTCTAAGGTACAATATAAAGGTGCAGTACATCCACCTTAGAGAGCAAACTCTATCCAAATTAAGACATAAAAAAGGCTGTCATGAAATCATGTTATCTATGTCATCCTAAAATTGATAAAACATAGGGGAATTATCCTAAACTTCATAAAACATAGTAAAACAAGTATATTAACAACATGAAATATCTAAGATAAAAAAATCATATTTGTTTTTTACTAAAACTATTATTGTAAAAACACTTGTCTTTAAAAATAAAAGACTGAAAATTGAGAGTCAAATGATTTCTTTATATAACAACCAAAAATCACACAATATAATCCTGAACAAGGTTGGGAAATACAATCTCACAAAGGCCACCCTTATCCAAAGTGGGATCCATCCTAAAATTTGTTCCTTGCCAGTTATAAGATCATCTTTTGATTAAAGGCTTACAAAAAACTGCATCACAATTTGTATAAAACTCTTAACAAGAGGACTAACAAACTTAATAAAACCATAGTCAAAACAAGCAAAATAATCTTGTTTTCAGAGGTAAAAGTAAATATCCAAGAAACTTTAAAAAAAAAAAAAAAACAAGGAATAACTACTGATCCTTAACCTTTCAAAGCACAATCTTCCACAGAAAAATAGTGGCGATAAGAACAAGAGAGAAGATAAAGTCACCATGTAAGATAAAATCATGTAAGAATGTTTAAGTGATGACCATATCCCTACAACACAAATGAAGAAACAAATCAACAGGAATAAATATATGTACAGATATAAAGTAATGTACTGTAATGAAACGTCAAAAGTGGAACCAACTAAAACTACAACATAATTTCGTAAGAAAGCTACATATTCATCCATATACCAAGGCACTTCCCCCAATATTGTGAGGTAGCCGACATCAAACAAATGAAAAGGGGACCTTTCCTCTCTACATTCCTCCCAGCCTGACAAGGGAGTAAACCGAGTTTGGCTGGTACTGCTAGGGTGCCACAGCCCACCCTCCCCCGTTATCCACCACAGATGAAGCTTCATAACACCGAATCCCCTACTGCTGCTACCTCCGCGGTTATCCAAGGCGACCGGAGGAAGCAGCAGGGCCTACTGGAACTGCGTCACAATCGCTCGCCATTAATTGCTACATATGAAAAGGCATAAAGATATTTGTGCCTGGTTAAAAATATAAAGTCATAAACAGCCACTCTTGCTACTACATACATGACTAGAAAAGTACAATACCTTCTCCAGGTGTAGGAAGGATTCTACTCAATTACAGTACTGCTCTTTTGAGGGAAATGTTGTCGGGATGACAGTGCCATTCCAGAAAGCACCCTTTTTAGGTCAAAATTATCAAGATGGGTGTGGAATTACCCAGAGGTCTTTCGCTGAAGGGGGGATTCCACCCTTCCCTAAGAATGTAATCCCTTTTTAAAAGGTTACCTTAAAGGGTTTGAAGATTTCAGAGAACCACTAGGGGTTGTGAGATCTTTCTCACCAAAAAATATTAGATACCTAAGTAAGCAAAAGGCATCATGGTGATGATTTACTTAATTCCAGACATTCAGGATGGTGGATATCAACATTCGGCAGACAACTTTTCTTTGGTGTCTGTCATGTCCTATCTGGAAGTTGGAGCTGCTCAGCTATAGCATCACTGTGCAAGCTTACATATGAGTCTGTCTTAAACTTTGCTAGGATAAGTCATGGCACGACACCAGGTATTGGTATCTAAGTCTGGGAAAACTGGAAAGTAGAGAAGTTTCTCTACAATGGTGAGCATCTTTTTTGTTAATCCTTGGTAGATAAACCCAAGACAAAAGATTTAGTCGATAATATTTCTTTGACGGATTAGTGGAGAAAAACAACGAGGTTTTCTAAGGGGCAATACAATAATTGTGATCAGAAACAGTACCCAAGGCTCAACACAAGTCTATCATTTCAGCTATCAATTTCCTTCAAGGCGGTAGAAAGCAGCAGCAACAACCAATTTCTCAGGCAGAAGCTAGCATGTAGACCCTATCATTGGGAATTCAAAACACCATCTATGGTCAACAAATGGTTATGGACACCTGAAGAGAAGACTGTTTGGGAAACCAAGCAATATTTAGCGTGAGAAAAATAACCCAAGGTGTATGAAAGATGGCCACAATTCTGGCCACAGACAAAAGCAAAGGAAGACTATCCTTCTGCAGATTAAGGTAACCCAACAAGATCCTAATATCAAGAATACAGTACCTTAATAAGATACTGCAACTGTAAATTTAACATTTGAGATAAAAATATAAATTGTGGTATATGATCACTCTCGATGCTATTGCTTATGCATTATAATATTACGATTCTTGCAAAGTTCAAAGTCTCTTAATATCTGTTTGGTAAAGGTAATTATCATTGGCCATGTAAGCTTACTCAAGAGCACAATAAGTCCAGAAAGGGAAAGAAATTTAATAAAGTGTGTAGCCTATGAAGACCATAAGTCATTTTGTGATAATCATTATATCAATTTGGTTCTATTGTTAACCCATTAATATCCCAGATTCCTGCAATAATCCTCACATGATTATTCCAATATCATGGAAAAGTATCCAGCACCAGATAAAAAAAGAAGATACAAAACCAGACTAATCTTGTTCATGTAACTGAACTCATCAGAATGAATAGTCTGACTATGACATCTATCCTCCTGAAGTTTCAGAAAGTCATTAATTTCATGAAAGTTGATCTACATGAAATTAACCTTGGTCAAAACATGGTTAAATGTAGCAACAACAGTGAAAACATAATTTCAACAAATTATAATTAGAAGCACAATCATTATACATCAATCATGTAGCAAACATGTTACACCGTCACCAAGATGAGGAAAACGCTATCACGACAAAAGGTAGAAATCAAAATGAAAAGGATACCAACAGTTACATGATTACTATTGAGGGAAATGAAAGAATAAAAGGGTAAGAGAAAATAAAATAACAATCACAGTATAAATAAGGTCGGAAGAACCAGTAAAGGAAAGTATTGAAGGTAGTTAGAGCTTCCTTTCTTCTTGGATATTGCTTACCCTATCTGTCTTTAATAACAAGGTGCATACACAAGCCATTTTCATCAGTGAAGCATTTATATAATTTTGATGCTTGCAGCACATGAAAACCATTGAAATGCAAAACCTTGCAATCATGAAAATGCACAAGACCATATAAACTCATATCTATAATAATTTATCAATCCCAATGCCTTTTATAGTAAAGCATATGATGGATAAAAACAAGTGTATTATTATGAGCTGAATCATCAGGTAAATGATCTACAATGCACAAGTAATGTAGACCAAATGTATTCTAACTACCTTAGATGAGAAATTCAACTGCTGTGATAAAAGTTTATATAAAAGGTAATAACATTCTACAGGTAATACAATTTCTTACCAATTCTCTCCGTAGCTGGATGAAAAACTGTTTCCGTTTAAAGGATATCTTGACAATTTTCGCCCAGCTAAAGGTGTTCATTTTGATACCATTTTGGAGCACAACCAGACCTATCGCAGTTACACCCAAGTGTATCTCGCGGTTGGTTGAATCCTGAAATGAAATGCTAATTGAAGAATCTATCACTGTATACATATGTATGTTGCAGGCATGAATAGTTGCTCCCATGATGAGGAGTATATAGGGCCAGCTTCTGAATGGGGGTGACAGTGCTAATTATTATTACTTGCTAAACTACAGCCCTAGTTAGAAAAGCAGGATGCTAAAAGCCCATGGGCTCCAATAGGGAAAATAGCTCAGCGAGTTAAGGAAATAAGCATACAGATTGAATAATGCACCTGAGTGCACTCTCAAGCATGGGAACTCTAATCAAACAGTTGAGACAGGCAAGTAATCCCTTGGGATACTGAAAGTCCTGGCACTTTATTATGGAATTATGTCTCCCCCAAAAAATATTTATACTTCTTGGGACTCATTAATCTAATTTATGAATGAATATAGGTATAAAGGCCTTGGGGATGCTAGGTATCTAAATAACACTTTGAAAAGTGAATTAATTTGACTCTGTCTTGCAGGAATTGAATTAATGTAACTTGAGCCCCAAGGTAGTAGACCTGCTCATAGTATCTAAATTTTCACAATGCATTCGTGCTTGAACTACTGAATTGAACAGAGAATACAAAAATACTGATCAGCAAATATGAAAGACAAAAAATCAATAATGGTAGGAACCAAGTGATTAGTGAATTTTGTGTTTTTAGCTGTGCGAGAAAAGGTCAGGGGACTTGGTTGGGAAGTCCATACAGTAGATTTATACATTCATTAGATTTATACATTTAGTTATTAGTCTAATATAAAGATCTAATAACATATAGCGCATTCTCATAGTGGTGAAAGAAAAATTGATAATACTATACTGTATATTTAATGCGATTAAAATATAATAGCTGTCTGAATAGCATAACATAATCAGTATCATTGCTTGAGGGTACACTCGGGCACACTATTCTATCCTATTTCTCTTCCTCTTGTTTTGTTAAAGCTTTCATATTTTATATAGGAGATATATTTTTAATGTTACTGGTCTTTAAGTATTTTAATTTTCCTTGTTTTCTTTCCTCACTGGGCTATTTTCCTTATTGGAGCCCCTGGGATTATAGCATTCTGCTTTACCAACTAGGGTTGTAGCCTAGCAATTAATAATAATAATAATAATAATAATAATAATAATAATAATAATAATAATAATCAAAGGGATGGGATTTACCAGCCCAATGAGTCAAACTTGACGAAACTATAGAAAGATCAAATATCGACGTACCCTTGCTTTGTGTAAATCGACGCCATAGAGATCTAACCGCTTAGCATGATCTAAGAAATTGAACTCTGCATCAGCTGGAGTTTGCCCTCTGTAAACAAAAACAAATTATTAAAACAATGCACCTTTATTCTTCAATAATTATGAACTGCATATCTTAGTCTTTAATAAATATATCTTAGCCTTTAATAATCTAATAAATAAAAAATAATAAATTATTATATAGATAAATCCATTTTTAAAAAGAATATTCCCTCTGTAAACAAAACAAAAATTCAAAATAATGAACCTTTATTCTTCAATCATTATGAACTACATATCTAAGTATTAAATAATCTTATAAATGAAAAAAATTACAAATTATCATATAGACCAATTCATTTTTTAAAAAAGAATATTCCCTCTGTAAACAAAACAAAAACCAAAATAATGAACCTTTATCATTCAATAATTATGAACTGCATATTTTAGCCTTAAAGAATCTTATAAATTAAAAAAAAAAAGATGACAAATTTTTATATAGACAAATCCATTTTCAAAAAGAATATTCTTCTATACATCCTTATAGTGGTCAAGTACAATAATATTTTAAAAATTTCCTTAATCATAACAGCAACATTGGATATAAAATCAACAAAATGTTACTTAAAACTGCCTAATAAAGAAGACATGTTAAGTACCTCCTTCCCTCTGAAGGATGCAGGAGATTACACCCGTTTAAAACGACTTACTTATGTAGTTTGTGTAGTTCAATAATCTTCTTCTCTATTTCATCATTTTGATTTGGGACGAGTCTCATATCAGAGAGGTAGGTGTTTCCGTGCTCATCTGGACTGTAATCACCGAGCTCAGCTGAAATAAACATTGAATTCATATATCTCAAACCAATCCACTTTTCTTATATACTCATACTGTACTGTACATTCACACATTTGAACGTACACAAACATAAAAACTGTATCATAAAACTGTATCTAAAATGGATATACTGTATCTCATACCAATCCACTTTCCTTATATACTCATACTGTACTGTTCTTTATTTTGCTGTATATTTACTCATTTGAACGTACACAAACATAAAAACTGTACCATAAAACTGTATGTAAATTGTACAAAATGTACAGGAGGATAAATATGAATGAGGCAAAAGGGAATGCTAGGAATAGAAATTAATGACAAGCGATTGTCGCTTGTGACCCAGTTACAATAGGCCCTGCTGCTACCTCGGGTCACCTTATGGTGACCACTGAGGTAGCGGCAGTAGGGGAGTCAGCATAGGAAGGTTCCTTTGAGGTGGAAGATAGGGGAAGGTGGGCTGTGACACCCTAGCAGAACCAATCAAATTTGGCCACTGAGTCCCTTGTCAGGAAAGGACCCTGCATTATCAAAGATAGCATGAAAATATCCTATTCACAATTAATCAAGACTGAGCAATCCATGAATGTGTAACCTTAACTATTCTTCCACCTTTGAGCACAAGACTTAATTCTACCAATCACAGGCACAATTAACCAAAATCTAATTCGACAGAACAAAATTACGGACCTTAATATAAACATCAAATAAACATAGCAATAATGTTATCTGTGATAGGTCTGTGGGAACAAGGTCATCTATGATGATGTTCAAGAACTAAGTTATCTGTGATGGGGTTCAGGGAACAATGTTATCTGTACTGTAATGTGCTTCTATGAGCAATGTAATCTATGATGGGGTTCTGGGAACACTGTTATCTATGATGGGGTTCAGGGAACAATGTTATTTACAATGGGGTTATGGGTACAGTGTCATCTGTAATGGGGTTGTGGGTACAAAGTCATCTGTAATGGAATTCTGGGGACAACATCATTTATGATGGGATTCTGGGAACAATGTAATCGGTGATGAGGTTCTGGGTAAAATGTAATCTGTGATGAGGTTCTTGGAACAATATAATCTGTGATGGGGTTCTGAGAACAATATCCCTCTAAGGTGGGGATCTGAGAACAATGTCATCTATAATGTGGTTCTGGGAACATTATCAATTATGATGATGAGGTTCTGGGAACAATGTTTGCAATATCATCTAAGGTGGGGTTCTGAGAACAATGTCATCTGTAATGAAGTTCTGGAATCAATATAATTTATGATGGGGTTCTAGGAACAATATCATCTA
>NC_090734.1:68687451-68694951 GCF_036898095.1 Palaemon carinicauda
GTAATAATGTTAATAATGATAATAGTTATAATAATAATAATAATAATAATAATAATAATAATAATATTTATATTATTATTATTCATAATAATAATAATAATAATAATAATAATAATTAGTAATGATAATAATAATAATAAAATAATAATAAAAATAAAATAATGATGAAAATAAAATAATGATAGAAATAAAATAATGAAAATAAGATAATAATAAGATAATAAAATAATCAAATAATCAAATATTAAAATGATAAAACAGCAACAACATTAATAATAATAATAATAATAATAATAATAATAATAATAATAATAATAACAATAATAACAACAACAATAATAATAATAATAAGACAAGTGGCCTACCCACTACCCGCCAAGCTTCCCAAACTTATAAGCCGCGGGAAGTTACGACTTTGCAGAAAGTTTTGAAAAGAAAATTTTCAATAAAATTAAAGTAATTGCTTTAATGTCAGATGATAATTATCATGAGAAAGTATATCATTTACTCTGAAGAAAACGCAGCTCTCGTAAGAATTTCTGAATCGAAATGGTTTAGAAAAGTTGAATGTTTTAACAGAGGTAATTTTCATGGAAATTTTCTCCATAGAAAAGATTCCTTTAATATTAGATAATAATTATCAGGAAGAATTATATAATTTTCTCTAAGGAAAAAAAAAAACTCCAAAAATAATTTCTGAATCGAAATAGTTTATAAAATAAGTTAAATGTGTTCAGGAAAAGTAACCGAGGTAATTTTCATGGACACTTTCTCTCAGAAGAAATTCCTTTAACATCAGACAATAATTATCATGAAAAAAAGTATATAATTTACTCTTAAGAAAACACAGCTCTCGGAATAAATTCTAAATAAAAACAGGAGTATTAGAGTATTAATTTTTTCATGAAAAAGAGACAATTTTCATCGAAATTTTCTCTCCATTAGAAATCCTTTTAACATAAGAAAATAATTACCATGAAAAAGTATATAATTTACTCTAAGGAAAAAGCAGCCCCAGAAAGAAATTCTGAATCGAAATGGTTAAGAAAAGAAGTTAATGTTTTCATGAAAAATAACAAGAATTTATTTTCATCGAAATTTTCTCTCCAGTAGAAATTCCTTCAACAGCAAAAAATAATTACCATGAAAAAGTATATAATTCACTCTAAGGAAAAAACAGCTCCAAAAAGAAATTCTAAATCGAAATGGTTTACAAAAGAAGTTAAATGTTTTCTTGAAAAAAAGTAACATCGAAATTTCCTTACCAGAAAACATTCCTTTAACATCAAATAATAATTAACATTAAAATTTTTATATATTACCCTAAGGAAAAAAAAGCTCCAGAAAGAAATTCTAAATAGAAATGGTTTACAAAAGAAGTTTATGTTTTCATGAAAAAAAAGGCAACTTTTAATCATTTCAAGCTTTATACATAACAGTTAATCCCTGCAAGTTTACATTGCACTACGATTAAAATTGAGGCCAGGAACCTGTTCATAAACAAACATACACACAGGGGGTAAAATATAACCTCCTTCCAACTTCGTTGGTGGAGTTAACAAGTATCTATTTTTTTTTCAGACATCGCAAATATTCTAAGAAGAAACTCCTCATTCATACTTTCTTACGTCCAGTCTCCATCACTTCACTACTGGTTTTGTCAGAAATAACGGTATTGTAAGAGAGGGTCGAATTCCCAAATGACAGGCTTATGATAGTTTTTACATACCACAGATTAGTAATACTAGGTAGGCAGTTAATTCTAATAGCCAGGCCTTCTCCATCATGAGGCTCAATACTACACATTATTCTAGAAGTTTTATTCCAGCTGTTACCAAGTTGTGGAATGATCTTCCTAATCGGGTAGTTGAATCAGTAGAACTTCAAAAGTTCAAAGTTGGAGCAAATGTATATATGTTGACCAGGCTGACATGAGTCTTTTAATAGTTTATATATAACATATCTGTTTTTGACGTTGCTAATAGTTTATATAGGACATATCTGTTTTGACGCTGTTACTGTTTTTAGAATGATATATTGTTAATTTATTCTTATCATTTATTTATTTCCCTACTTCCTTTCCTCACTGGGCTATTTTTCCCTGTTGGAGCCCTTGGGCTTATAGCATCTTGCTTTTCTAACTAGGGTTGTAGCTTAGCTTATAATAATAATAATAATAATAATAATAATAATAATAATCATAATAATCATAATAATAGTAATAATAATAATAATAATAATAGTAATAATAATAATAATAATAATAAATTCTATACAACGACAAGATAAGTCTATGTGTGGGGTTTGTTCCCCGTAGATTTTTACCTTTATCCATAACGTTGCCTGGAATACTGTTCAACTTGGTTCATATTTGAGTGTATGAAAATCCACGTCAATTAAAACATGTTAAGATCAAAGGTCAAGGTCTAGCAAAAGGTCGAGAAATAAGCTGCCGCGGCGGAGGCCAGCGCTCTACTGAGGGCCTCTCTATAGTCAATTTCTTTTAGCGAGTCATATTTGCACCGACTCGCAACGGTGCCCTTTTAACTCGGAAAAGTTTCCTGGTCGCTGATTGGTTAGAATTATCTTGTCCAACCAATCAGCGATCAGGAAACTTTTCCGAGCTAAAAGGGCACCCCTGCGAGTCGGTGCAAATATGACTCGCTAAAAGAAATGGACTATAGTAGCCTAACCTATGTATCGATAGCATCAAGAGTTGCATCATCTGCATGATATTTCATCTTATTTTGAAGATTAACAATAGTGTTGCTACACTATAAAAAAAAAAAAACGTAATTTTAATCAGAAATTATCAGTAAAAATATACTGTTCTCTGCATATTTTTAGTAAAATACAGGCGACCGTAATTTTACCATAATTTGTTCTTATATTTTACGGGTTGGTGACCGTAATATCATTCCTTTACGTCCATACTTTGTTCTTATATTTTACGGGTTGGTGACCGTAATATCACTCCTTTACGTCCACATATCCGTTTTTTAAACTCTAAAAATCAAGGAATGAATGTTGCCAGACATTAACCGTTTTTTAAAGCAAATTTTTTAAGTGTAGTCATATAGTTAAAACAGCTTTCATGCACATTCCGACTCCTAAAGCCTATATCCACCCTCTCCCCCGCTTGGAATTCTGAGCCCCGTATGTATCGAATGATAAAGTAATTATAAAAGAAAATCAATACTGACGCGCAAGAGCTTTCTATGGACGTATGCAGCAGATAGGACCATTGATCACACTGACTTTTGAACGAGGGAAGAAAAAAAAATCTCCCTTTGAAGACTGGAGGAAGTTGCATGACGGAAAAAATTGGTTCCAAGTCTGCTTTGAATATGAAGTTTATCGTATTTAATCATCATCATCATCATCATCATATCCTCCTACGCCTATTGACGCAAAGAGCCTCGGTTATATTTCGCCAGTCGTCTCTATCTTGAGCTTTTAATTCAATACTTCTCCATTCATCATCTCCTACTTCAGGCTTCAAATATCTCAGCCATGTAGGCCTGGGTCTTCAAACTCTTCTGGTGCCTTGTGGAGTTCAGTTGAAAGTTTGGTGAACTAATCTCTCTTGGGGAGTGCGAACAGCATGCCCAAACCATCTCCATCTACCCCTCATCGTGGTCTCATCCATATATGGTACTCGAGTAATCTCTCTTATAGCTTCATTTCTAACCCTGTCCAGCCATTAACTCCCAATATAGTTAATATCTAATTGAAACGAATTCTAGCACTAAAATATCAGAAATTTTCAATCAAACAAATACAGAAAATATACTCTTTTTAAAAATAAATATTACTAATAAAAATATATGTGAACTTTTATATATAAATCCTTTTCAGACAAGCAGTAGTCATAAGTGAATTAAACTTTGGAATACCTGAACTCAGTATATATATATATATATATATATATATATATATATATATATATATATATATGTATATATATATATGTATATATATATACATATATATATATAAATATATAAATATATATATAAATATATATATTATATTTATAAATATATATATACATATATATATATATATATATATATATATATATAATATATATATATATATATATATATATAATATATATATATATATATATATATATATATATATATATATAATAAAAGCAAACTTTATTGTTGTAACAAATATGGGTTTCCTTCTAGGGGCGGGGGGAGTACAATAATTCAACATATGAATTTTCATTTCTGTAGTGAAAGACATTTTCTATTGAACACTTCTTCTGCCCCATTTAACATGAAACCAATTCCGAGCTAAATGGATAGGGAAGGGGGGGGGGGGGGGGAGGTATACGACTGGACACAACCACCAGTAAAAACAACAAAACTCCAAGATGGATTTTATATTTTATTTTTATTTTTCTACTACTTAATTAGTTATATTTTTCTGTTTATTAAGACCTAAACTTATTAAATGAGACGGGTTAAGCAACAAAATCCAAGGCAGCATTTTTTTCTATTATTATTATTATTATTATTATTATTATTACTAAAAGCTAAGCTACAACCCTAGTCGGAAAAATAGAATGCTATAAGACCAAGAGCTCCAACAGGGAAAAATAGCCCAGTGAGGAAAGGAAACTAGGAAATAAATAAACTCAAAGAGAGGCATGAACAATTAAAACAAAATATTTTAAAAACAGTAGCAACTTTATAATACATCTTTGATATATAAACTATAAAATCTAAAAAAAAAAACAAGAGAGAGAAATAAGATAGAATAGTGTGCCTGAGTGTACCCTAAAGAACTAGAGAACTCTAACCCAAGACAGTGAAAGACCATGGTACAGAGGCTATGGCACTACCCAAAACTTAGGGCACGCTATTTCTATACACGCTATTTCTATATTGTTTCTCTTCCTCTTGTCTTTATGAAGACTTTATAGTTTATATATGAAAGATCTAATTTAATGTTGTTAATGAGCTTAAAATATTTCGTTTTAATTGCTATTAATTCTCTTGTAGTTTATTTATTTCCTTGTTTCTTTTCCTCCCTGGGCTATGTTTCCCTATTGGAGGCCTTTGGTTTAAAGTATCATGCTTTTCCAAATAGGGTTGTAGCTTAGTTAATAATAATAATAAAAATAAAAATAATAATAATAATAATAATAATAATAATAATAATAAAAATAATAATAATAATAATAATAATAATAATAATAACAATAACAATAAAAAATAATATTAATAATAATAACAGTAATAATATTATTATTATTATTAATAATAATAATAAATAATAAAAATAATAACAATAATAATATTAATAATAATAATAATAATAATAATAACAATAAAAATTAACAATAGTAATAATAATAATAATAATAATAATAACAACAATAATACTTCAAAGTAGTTATTTTTTCTTTCAATTAACACCTTAAATTATTAACTTATCAAATGAGACCAAACTAACCTTCTTCGCTATGGCTCCCTCCAACTATAAAAAAAAAGAAGGAAAAGAAATATAATTACTTGTTACATTGTAAAACCATGAATTATGAAAATTATATTTACAAATTACATTACATACAAATAATTTCATTAGTTATTTTACAACAGCTTTAATTCACTTGAGATTAAAAAAGGATATAAATGGATGAATACATTTAAGTTATGTATTCAAAATTAAATGTATGAATAAATGCATAAACAATAAAAGCCTATGTTTACATGGTAATTTCTTTGTCGTTGGCATCTTAAAGGTTTAAAGGTCGCTCATGAATAGCAGAGGCAAGAGACAGCGACATTGCCCTAGCAATCAGGACAATGCCCTAGAGACTGACCATATAGTATATGATTATCGCCCAAGCCTCCCCTCCACCCAAGCTAGGACCAGGGAGGGCCAGGCAGTGGCTGCTGATGATTCAGCAGATAGGCCTATAAGCTCCCCCAAACCCCCCAACCTTAACTCACAAGGATGGAAAGGTTGCAGACACTAATGGCGCTAACGAGTCTGAGCGGGACTCGAACCCCAGGCTGGCAAACACCAGGCAGAGACGTGACCAAGGCAAGACTTAAGTACTGTACGCAGATTATATCATAATATATAAATATATATATATATATATATATATATATATATATATAAATATATATATAAATATATATTACATATAATATATATATATATAAATATATATAAATATTAATATATATATATATATAAATATATATATATATATATTACATATAATATATATATATATATATATATATATATATATATATATACAGTATATATATATATATATAAATATATATATATACAGTATATATATATATATATATATATATATATATATATATATATATTACATATAATATATATATATATACATAATTATATATATACACATATATTACATATCATATATATATATATATATATATATATATATATTTATATATATATATATATATATATATATATATATATATTTACATATAATATATATACATACATTTTATATATATATATATATATATATATATATATATATATATATACATAATTATATATATACACATATATTACATATCATATATATATATATATATATATATTTATATATATATATATATATATATATATATTTTACATATAATATATATACATACATTTTATATATATATATATATATATATATATATATACATATATATATATACATATATATACATACATACATACATAAGAAGGGAAGTTCGGATAAAAGACGATAAGAATAAACTCCTAATTATATGGGACGTGGTAATCTTATTTATTAACCCATATATTTTTTTTGAAACTTCATATATCTAAAAGTATATCAGAGCATTTCCACTAGTTACATTCACATAAAGCATTCCACAAACAAGCGAGCATCTATGAAACTCAACCTCATAATTACTCAAAAAAAAAAAAAAAAAAAAAAAAAAAAAAAAAAAAAAAAAAAAAAAAAAAAAAAAAAAAAAAAAAAAAAAATCGTAAGTTCTAAAATAATGAGAGACTCTGTCCCACATTTAAGGCCGAGATGAACCACCTCATTTAGTCTAACAATATCCCCCAGGATTTAAAGGCCACTGCTTAAAATACTTTCTAGTAATTCCATCCTTGTTATAAAAGTGTGTCGGGAAGACGCAAATGACCGTAAGGCTCCGTCAGAGAAAAGTATGTCTGTTTATACAAACAAGTAGTGTCTCTCCTTTTAAGAGCTGACACGCTAGACAGATGATCACGCTTTTCAGATCATCACTTACTTACTTACTTACTTACTTACTTACTTACTTACTAAGTCAGTCAGTCTCTCATCATATACATTATACACACACTCATACATCACCAACAACAAATGCAGTCGTTTCTAGTCCACTGTATGACAAAAGGCCTCAGAAGTGTCCTTATATATGCCTGGCGTTTGGCCGGTGTTCATCACCATGATGGTCAATGTGGATTGGTGAC
>NC_090734.1:68697231-68699731 GCF_036898095.1 Palaemon carinicauda
CATTCTCTCATTCTTTTTTTTCCTTCACCTATCCCATTTTGTTGTTCTTTTTGCTCTCTCATTCTTATTTTTTTGTGTTCCCTTCTCATATTTCTTGTTCTTTTTTTCCTTCGCCTATCCCATTTTATTGTTCTCTCTGCTTTCCATTTCTTACTATTTTTTGTTCTGTTCTCTCGTTTCTTGTTCTATTTGCCCTCCCCTATCCCATTTTATTGTTCTTTTTGCTCTCTCATTCTTATTTTTTTGTGTCCCCTTCTCTCATTTCTTTTTCTTCTTTTTTCCTTCGCCTGTCCCATTTTATTGTTCTCTCTGCTTTCCATTTCTCTCTATTTCTTATTTTTTTGTGTTCCCTTCTCTCATTTCTTGTTCTTTTTTTTTCATTCGCTTATCCCATTTTATTGTTCTCTCTGCTTTCCATTTCTTACTATTTTCCTTGTGTTCCCTTATCTCGTCTCTTTTTTTTCCTTCCCCTATCCCATTTTATTGTTTTATTGTTTCCCTCTTCCATATCTTAATCTTTTTGTCTTCATTAAGAGATGATTGATCTATTTCCTTAATGCCAATCATCCCACTCTTAATTCTTCTCTTATTCAGAATAATTACAGTTTCAAAGTTAAAAGACGTACTTAGTATCATAAATTGTTTCCTTGTGCGTTCTTACGCCCACAAGGGGCTCTTAACGCCCACAGGAAGCTCCCTACGCCCACATGGAGCTCACTATGCCCACAGGGTGCTCCCAATGCCCAAAGAGAGTTCTATATGCCCAAAGGGAGCTCCTTACGCCCACTGGGATCTCCATACGCCCACAGAGAGCTCATTACGCCCACAGGGATCTCCCACGCCCATATGGAGCTCATTACGCCCACAGGGAGCTTCCAATGCCCACAGGGACCTCCCACACACCACAGGGAGCTTCCAACGCCCACAGGGAGCCCTCCACACCCACAGGGAGCTCCCCACACCCACAGGGAGCTTCCAACGCCCACAGGGACCTCCCCACGCCAACAGCTCAAATAAAATTGCTCTCTAGATATCGAATGATTGACACTGTCCGTTGACCTTCGTTATGACCTTAGTAGGACCACACGTCTGACCTCTCCTTTATTCTTTGTCAATTAAAGGGACAATAAGGTTAATTTTTATTTCCCGACCATTAAGATATAATTGTTATTATTATTATTATTACTAGCCAAGCTACAGCCCTAGTTGGAAAAGCAAGATGCCACAAGCCTAAGGGCTCCAACAGGGAAAAATACCCCGGTGAGGAAAGGAAAAACAAGGAAATAAATGATGAGAACAAATTAACAATATATCACTCCAAAACAGCAACAGCGTCACAACCGATATGTCCTGTACAAACTATTAACAACCATTGATATAATCCCTTTATTTTGGTTATATAGTTTGAAGCTTGTTTTCTTTCGTGTGATTGTCTTAGATTACTAGAAGCTAAATAATTTAAAGGTTTGAGAGGACGTTCATGAATGACAGAGGCAAGGGACATCTTTTTACATAACAGTTAATCCCTGCAAGTTATCATTAAGCTTAAAATTGTGGCCAGGAAGCTGTTCACAAACCAACAAGCACACGCTATAAACAAACACACAAACAGGGCTTAAAACATAACCTCCTTCCCGAGTGATTCAGATCAAAGACCCATCTACTTCACTTGCTTATCGGAACACAATGACTAAAATCTATTTCCTGTCGTTGCATTTGGTCGTGTCTGTTGCTGCCTCGGTGGGTGGGGGGGTCCTTATCCCTGTTTGGCAACATAAGCTTCCTAACCCCCCCCCCCCCCGCCCCACAATCCCACACTGTCCTTCCCGTCCCGTCTTGTCCTATTAACCTCTCCCTCCCTTTCATTCCTCTTCTCTAGTCTTCACTTCCTCTCTGGGCTTTCATTTGCTTGTCTCTCTTATCTGGTTTTCATCTCTCTCTCTCTCTCTCTCTCTCTCTCTCTCTCTCTCTCTCTCTTTTTTTTTTTTGCTGTCATTGCCTCTCCTCTTTCAGGCTTTCATTTGCCTCTTTCTTTTAGGCTTTCATTTGCGTCTCTCTCTCTCTCTCTCTCTCTCTCCTCTCTCTTCCTCTATGGCTTTCATTTGCCCCCCCCCTCTCTCTCTCTCTCTCTCTCTCTCTCTCTCTCTTCTTCTTCTTCTCCTCTGGCTTTCATTTGCTTCTCTCTTCCTCTAAGACTTCCATTTGCTCTCTCTCTCTCTCTCTCCTCTCTCTCTCTCTCCCCCTGGCGTTCGTTCCTCCTCTCCTATCTTCCTCTCTGGCTTTCATTTACCTCTCTTTCTCTTCCTCTAAGGCTATCATTTCCCCCCCTCCTCTCTCTCTCTCTCTCTCTCTCTCTCTCTCCCTCTCTCTCTCTCTCTCTCTCTCTCTCTCTCTTCTTCTTCTTCTTCTCCTCTGGCTTTCATTTGCTTCTCTCTTCCTCTAAGACTTCCATTTGCTCTCTCTCTCTCTCTCTCTCTCTCTCTCTCTGCTCTCCCCCCTG
>NC_090734.1:68707231-68709731 GCF_036898095.1 Palaemon carinicauda
ATTATTTGGGCAACTTGAAATTTGCGCCAAGTGCTTCAAGTGTTCCTACGAATTTCAAGCTTGAAGCAAGTGCTAAAGTTTTATTATTTGGGCAACTTGAAATTTGCGTTAAGTGCTTGAAGTGTTCCAGCGAATTTAAACCTTGAAAGTGCTAAAGTTTTATTTGGGGCAACTTGAAATTTGTGCCAAGAGCTTCAAGTATTTCAACAAATTTCAACTTTGAAGTAAGTGCTAAAGTTGTATTATTTGCGGGAACTGCAAATTTGCGCCAAGTGCTTCAAGTGTTCCAGCGAATTTAAACCTTGAAAGTTCCAAAGTTTTATTCGGGGCAACTTCAAATTTGTGCCAAGTGCTTCGAGTATTCCAACAAATTTCAACCTTGAAGCAAGTGCTAAATTTATATCGTCTGGAACAACTTGAAACTGGCATCAAGTGCTTGAGTGTTATCGTTTATGTGAGCTGGAATTTATTATTGGTTAAATCTTTTGGGATAATAAGGAAAACCCCAAGTGCTTTTAAAGGTATTTTAGCAACCTTTGAACTTTAAAACTCGATGTTTTAGATACAAGGAACATTTGTTGTATAAACAGTGCATTAGCAGTGAAGATTTTTCTTAGATCTTAGTGGACATTAAGAAGATTAATCAAGAATTTTATTAATTGTAAACATTTAATTGTGATTTTGTTACTGAAACAATAGTAACTTAAGTAATTTTTAAAACTTTTACATGGATTATTGCAAGTGTTTAATGGTAGTTAGTAACATTTATTTGAATGACTAAAAATAGTGAAATTCAAAGGGAAATTTATTTGGCTGCAAAGATAGTAGCATTTACTTACATGACTAAAGATAGTGAAGTCCAGAGTGAAATTTATTCGGCTGCAAAGATAGTAGCATCTACTTAAATGACTAAAAATAGTGAAATTCAAAAGGAAATTTATTTGGCTGCAAAGGTAGTAGCGTTTAATTAAATGACTAAAGATAGTGAACTCCAAAGTGAAATTTATCCGGCTGCAAAGATAGTAGCATTTATTTAAATGACCAAAGATAGTGAACTCCAAAGTGAATTTTATTGGGCTGCAAAGATAGTAGCATTTACTTAAATGACTAAAGATAGTGAACTCCGAAGTGAAATTTATTCGGCTGCACAAATTCGTAAATAAAGAAATGTTATTGATTCGTCCATTCCAAAATCGAAAATATCGCATCCGTTGATTTCGACTGGAATTGAAAAATTAAAGTTATTTATTGAAAAAACAAAATTGCGACCATTGATGAAAAAAAAATATATATTAAAAATTTCTTTGAACTGGAAAGATGTGAGGTATAAAACATTTTACTGATTGACATTTGTGAGAAAGTTTAGGATTAAGGATTTTGTCATTTTGATTTTGCGTAGACATTTTTTCTCTAGAGATTGGATTTTGCTTAGAAAATAGCGTCTGTCAGTGTTTGTTTTACGCTAGACTGTTTCAAGTCACAGAATGAGAAGAGAATATACTTTCAAATCACTCCATAATTCGTAGAATTTAAAGATCATAAATATTGTTGGAGAGTGAGCGAAAGCAAGTGAAATTTAACTATCAAATATGTTATCGTTGAATGAAAAGATATTAAATAGTATTGATTGGTGAACGAAAGCTAGTGGAATTTGACTACAAAATATGTTATCGTAGAATGAAAAGATAAAAAATAGTATTGATTGGTGAACGAAAGCTAGTGGAATATGACTATCAAATATGTTATCGTAGAATGAAAAGATATTAAATAGAACTGGTTGTTGAACGAAAGCTAGTTGGATTTGACTAGCAAATATGATTTCGTAGAATGAAAAGATAAAAACTAGTATTGATTGGTAAACGAAAGCAAGTGGAATTTGACTATCAAATATGTATTCGTAGAATGAAAAGATATTAAATAGTATTGATTGGTGAACGAAAGCTAGTGAAGTTTGACTATCAAATATGTATTCGTAGAATTAAAATATTTTAAATAGTATTGACTGGTGAACGAAAGCAAGTGAAATTTGACCATCAAATAAGATGTTTTCATTACATCGTCCACAAGACTTGTGTTAGGTGTGAAACTGATTGCCTTTGAGAAAACGCCACCCACAGTGGATCAAGAAGTGGGTGAAAGGACTTTTAACTATATTTTTGAATAGAGGGAAAACTGTAATCAATCGGAATGCTGCTGTTCATGGTCCTACCGCGACGCCTCCCCAATTTCGTACACATCTACCTCCTTCAGGTAGGTTTTGCAAGAGTGATAATACCTTCCTAAATATTAGTGTCTTGACTCCCGTTTAGGTGCTTGAAATATTTTTCGTGTTTTTTCCGTTTTGATTTTTCAATTTTTTTTTTTCACGGTGAAATCATGAAGTTGAAATCTTATTTTTCTTGTTAGTTTGAAATATTCTTTATCCCTGGTGTTTTTTTTTTTTTCGTTTAAATTTTTAATTTATTTTTTTCATGGTGAAATATTGAAGTTGAAATCGTAT
>NC_090734.1:68714731-68722231 GCF_036898095.1 Palaemon carinicauda
CTCTGAGTGGAGCCTGGGGAAGCATAGTCTTCAATGTGACCAATGTGAATGGAGCCTGGGTAAGCACTGGATCCACTCCGACTGTAGCCTTGTTAAGCGCAGGGCCCACTCTGAGTGGAGCCTGGTTAGGATCTGCTCTGAGTAGAGCCTGGGTTGAGCATAGTATCTGCTCTGAGCACAGCCAGGGTAAGTGCAGGATCCACTCTATAGTGGAGCCTCGGTAGGATCCGCTCTGAGTGGAGACCAGGCTAGCACAGGATCCACTCTGAGTGAACTTTGGGTCAGCGTGGAATCCAATGTCAATGGTGCCTGGGTAAGCGAAATGGAGCCTGGGTATGCGCAGAATCCACTTTGAGTTGTGTTTGGGTAAGCATAGAATCTACTGTCAGGAGAGCCTAGGTAAGCTCAGAGCCTGGAAAGCTCTTCTGTCTGGAGATCCAGAGGAAAATCTTTTTTGTTTAAGGAAGGCAGGCCTTTCTTTTTGTATATAATTGCTTGGGTCAATGGGTCGTATGTTTATTTCTATCTTTATTTTGGTATAGACTAATGAAAAAGGCATATTTTTTTTCTTTAGAAAAAATGCAGTTTTGATGGTAAATCTTTTATCATTTCGAGAATGAGGTCAATGGATTTTTTTTAAAGAATGAACGTAAAAGAAAATGTATTCTTAATTAAAGAGCTAAAGCAAGCAGGTGGGTCAAACATTATTGCTGTTTAAGAATTAAAGTAGCGTAAAAGCAACTAATTTATAAGTACTAAAGCTAGTGACCTGACTATTCCTATATTTATTTGATGTTTTTTGCATGTTACTTGAACTGTTTTCCTTTATGCCTTTTACTTTAAAAGTTCTTAATATGGAGGGGCTACATTTTGTTTCATTAAAATTTCACGAGTATATCCCATTCTTTGTTTTATTGACTCTTTTAACTTTTGCGTTTTTCTTGAAGAATTCCCATTTTTGGTGGCTATATTTTTGCTTATAGATTAAATTAGTATCTCCCATTCTTCCTTGTTTTCTTTATTGTTTTTCCCCTCCTTGCTTCTTGCTTTATCGTTTTTCCCATTCTTCCTTCTTGTTTCCTTTATCGTGTTTCCCCTGCTTCCTTCTTGTTTCCTTTATAGTTTTTCCTTTTCTCCCTTCTTGTTTCCTTAATCGTTTTCCCCCTCCTTCCTTCTTGCTTTATGGTTTTCCTCTCCTTCCTTCTTGCTTTATGGTTTTTCCTCTCCATCCTTCTTGCTTTAAGGTTTTTCCTCTCCTTCCTTCTTGCTTTAAGGTTTTTCCTCTCCTTCCTTCTTGCTTTAAGGTTTTTCCTCTCCATCCTTCTTGCTTTAAGGTTTTTCCTCTCCTTCCTTCTTGCTTTATGGTTTTTCCTCTCCATCCTTCTTGCTTTAAGGTTTTTCCTCTCCTTCCTTCTTGCTTTATGGTTTTTCCTCTCCTTCCTTCTTGCTTTAAGGTTTTTCCTCTCCTTCCTTCTTGCTTTATGGTTTTTCCTCTCCTTCCTTCTTGCTTTAAGGTTTTTCCTCTCCTTCCTTCTTGCTTTATGGTTTTTCCTCTCCTTCCTTCTTGCTTTAAGGTTTTTCCTCTCCTTCCTTCTTGCTTTAAGGTTTTTCCTCTCCTTCCTTCTTGCTTTAAGGTTTTTCCTCTCCTTCCTTCTTGCTTTAAGGTTTTTCCTCTCCATCCTTCTTGCTTTAAGGTTTTTCCTCTCCTTCCTTCTTGCTTTATGGTTTTTCCTCTCCTTCCTTCTTGCTTTATGGTTTTTCCTCTCCTTCCTTCTTGCTTTATGGTTTTCCTCTCCTTCCTTCTTGCTTTAAGGTTTTTCCTCTCCTTCCTTCTTGCTTTATGGTTTTTCCTCTCCTTCCTTCTTGCTTTAAGGTTTTTCCTCTCCTTCCTTCTTGCTTTATGGTTTTTCCTCTCCTTCCTTCTTGCTTTAAGGTTTTTCCTCTCCTTCCTTCTTGCTTTATGGTTTTCCTCTCCTTCCTTCTTGCTTTATGGGTTTTCCTCTCCATCCTTCTTGCTTTAAGGTTTTTCCTCTCCATCCTTCTTGCTTTAAGGTTTTTCCTCTCCTTCCTTCTTGCTTTAAGGTTTTTCCTCTCCATCCTTCTTGCTTTAAGGTTTTTCCTCTCCTTCCTTCTTGCTTTATGGTTTTTCCTCTCCATCCTTCTTGCTTTAAGGTTTTTCCTCTCCATCCTTCTTGCTTTAAGGTTTTTCCTCTCCATCCTTCTTGCTTTAAGGTTTTTCCTCTCCTTCCTTCTTGCTTTAAGGTTTTTCCTCTCCTTCCTTCTTGCTTTAAGGTTTTTCCTCTCCATCCTTCTTGCTTTAAGGTTTTTCCTCTCCATCCTTCTTGCTTTAAGGTTTTTCCTCTCCATCCTTCTTGCTTTAAGGTTTTTCCTCTCCATCCTTCTTGCTTTAAGGTTTTTCCTCTCCATCCTTCTTGCATTAAGGTTTTTCCTCTCCATCCTTCTTGCTTTAAGGTTTTTCCTCTCCATCCTTCTTGCTTTAAGGTTTTTCCTCTCCATCCTTCTTGCTTTAAGGTTTTTCCTCTCCTTCCTTCTTGCTTTAAGGTTTTTCCTCTCCATCCTTCTTGCTTTAAGGTTTTTCCTCTCCTTCCTTCTTGCTTTAAGGTTTTTCCTCTCCTTCCTTCTTGCTTTAAGGTTTTTCCTCTCCATCCTTCTTGCTTTAAGGTTTTTCCTCTCCATCCTTCTTGCTTTAAGGTTTTTCCTCTCCTTCCTTCTTGCTTTAAGGTTTTTCCTCTCCTTCCTTCTTGCTTTAAGGTTTTTCCTCTCCTTCCTTCTTGCTTTAAGGTTTTTCCTCTCCTTCCTTCTTGCTTTAAGGTTTTTCCTCTCCTTCCTTCTTGCTTTATCTTTTTCCCCTTCCCCCTGGTTTCCTTTATCGTTTTTCCCCTTTACCTGGTTTCCTTTATCATTTTCTCCTTCCCCCTGGTTTCCTTTATCGTTTTCCCCTTTACCTGGTTTCCTTTATCATTTTCTCCTTCCCCCTGGTTTCTTTTATCTTTTTCCCCTTCCCCCTGGTTTCCTTTAACGTTTTCCCCTTCCCCCTGGTTTCCTTTATCATTTTCTCCTTCCCCCTGGTTTCTTTTATCTTTTTCCCCTTCCCCCTGGTTTCCTTTAACGTTTTCCCCTTCCCCCTGGTTTCCTTTATCATTTTCTCCTTCCCCCTGGTTTCTTTTATCTTTTTCCCCTTCCCCCTGGTTTCCTTTAACGTTTTCCCCTTCCCCCTGGTTTCCTTTATCATTTTCTCCTTCCCCCTGGTTTCTTTTATCTTTTTCCCCTTCCCCCTGGTTTCCTTTAACGTTTTCCCCTTCCCCCTGGTTTCCTTTATCATTTTCTCCTTCCCCCTGGTTTCCTTTATCATTTTCCCCTTCCCCCCTGGTTTCCTTTAACGTTTTCCCCTTCCCCCTGGTTTCCTTAATCGTTTTCCCCTTCCCCCTGCTTTCCTTTATCATTTTCTCCTTCCCCCTGGTTTCTTTTATCTTTTTCCCCTTCCCCCTGGTTTCCTTTAACGTTTTCCCCTTACCCCTGGTTTCCTTTATCATTTTCTCCTTCCCCCTGGTTTCTTTTATCTTTTTCCCCTTCCCCCTGGTTTCCTTAATCGTTTTCCCCTTCCCCCTGCTTTCCTTTATCATTTTCTCCTTCCCCCTGGTTTCTTTTATCTTTTTCCCCTTCCCCCTGGTTTCCTTTAACGTTTTCCCCTTCCCCCTGGTTTCCTTTATCATTTTCTCCTTCCCCCTGGTTTCCTTTATCGTTTTTCCCCTTTACCTGGTTTCCTTTATCATTTTCTCCTTCCCCCTGGTTTCTTTTATCTTTTTCCCCTTCCCCCTGGTTTCCTTTAACGTTTTCCCCTTCCCCCTGGTTTCCTTTATCATTTTCTCCTTCCCCCTGGTTTCTTTTATCTTTTTCCCCTTCCCCCTGGTTTCCTTTAACGTTTTCCCCTTCCCCCTGGTTTCCTTTATCATTTTCTCCATCCCCCTGGTTTCTTTTATCTTTTTCCCCTTCCCCCTGGTTTCCTTTAACGTTTTCCCCTTCCCCCTGGTTTCCTTTAACGTTTTCCCCTTCCCCCTGGTTTCCTTAATCGTTTTCCCCTTCCCCCTGCTTTCCTTTATCATTTTCTCCTTCCCCCTGGTTTCTTTTATCTTTTTCCCCTTCCCCCTGGTTTCCTTTAACGTTTTCCCCTTCCCCCTGGTTTCCTTTATCATTTTCTCCTTCCCCCTGGTTTCTTTTATCTTTTTCCCCTTCCCCCTGGTTTCCTTAATCGTTTTCCCCTTCCCCCTGCTTTCCTTAATCGTTTTCCCCTTCCCCCTGCTTTCCTTTATCATTTTCTCCTTCCCCCTGGTTTCTTTTATCTTTTTCCCCTTCCCCCTGGTTTCCTTTAACGTTTTCCCCTTCCCCCTGGTTTCCTTTATCATTTTCTCCTTCCCCCTGGTTTCTTTTATCTTTTTCCCCTTCCCCCTGGTTTCCTTTAACGTTTTCCCCTTCCCCCTGGTTTCCTTTATCATTTTCTCCTTCCCCCTGGTTTCTTTTATCTTTTTCCCCTTCCCCCTGGTTTCCTTTAACGTTTTCCCCTTCCCCCTGGTTTCCTTTATCATTTTCTCCTTCCCCCTGGTTTCTTTTATCTTTTTCCCCTTCCCCCTGGTTTCCTTAATCGTTTTCCCCTTCCCCCTGCTTTCCTTAATCGTTTTCCCCTTCCCCCTGCTTTCCTTTATCATTTTCTCCTTCCCCCTGGTTTCTTTTATCTTTTTCCCCTTCCCCCTGGTTTCCTTAATCGTTTTTCCCCTTCCCCCTGCTTTCCTTAATCGTTTTCCCCTTCCCCCTGCTTTCCTTTATCATTTTCTCCTTCCCCCTGGTTTCTTTTATCTTTTTCCCCTTCCCCCTGGTTTCCTTTAACGTTTTCCCCTTCCCCCTGGTTTCCTTTATCGTTTTCCCCTTCCCCCTGGTTTCCTTTAACGTTTTCCCCTTCCCCCTGGTTTCCTTAATCGTTTTCCCCTTCCCCCTGCTTTCCTTTATCATTTTCTCCTTCCCCCTGGTTTCTTTTATCTTTTTCCCCTTCCCCCTGGTTTCCTTTAACGTTTTCCCCTTACCCCTGGTTTCCTTTATCATTTTCTCCTTCCCCCTGGTTTCTTTTATCTTTTTCCCCTTCCCCCTGGTTTCCTTTAACGTTTTCCCCTTCCCCCTGGTTTCCTTTATCATTTTCTCCTTCCCCCTGGTTTCTTTTATCTTTTTCCCCTTCCCCCTGGTTTCCTTTAACGTTTTCCCCTTCCCCCTGGTTTCCTTAATCGTTTTCCCCTTCCCCCTGGTTTCCTTTATCATTTTCTCCTTCCCCCTGGTTTCCTTTATCATTTTCCCCTTCCCCCTGGTTTCCTTTAACGTTTTCCCCTTCCCCCTGGTTTCCTTAATCGTTTTCCCCTTCCCCCTGCTTTCCTTTATCATTTTCTCCTTCCCCCTGGTTTCTTTTATCTTTTTCCCCTTCCCCCTGGTTTCCTTTAACGTTTTCCCCTTACCCCTGGTTTCCTTTATCATTTTCTCCTTCCCCCTGGTTTCTTTTATCTTTTTCCCCTTCCCCCTGGTTTCCTTAATCGTTTTCCCCTTCCCCCTGCTTTCCTTTATCATTTTCTCCTTCCCCCTGGTTTCTTTTATCTTTTTCCCCTTCCCCCTGGTTTCCTTTAACGTTTTCCCCTTCCCCCTGGTTTCCTTTATCATTTTCTCCTTCCCCCTGGTTTCCTTTATCGTTTTTCCCCTTTACCTGGTTTCCTTTATCATTTTCTCCTTCCCCCTGGTTTCTTTTATCTTTTTCCCCTTCCCCCTGGTTTCCTTTAACGTTTTCCCCTTCCCCCTGGTTTCCTTTATCATTTTCTCCTTCCCCCTGGTTTCTTTTATATTTTTCCCCTTCCCCCTGGTTTCCTTTAACGTTTTCCCCTTCCCCCTGGTTTCCTTTATCATTTTCTCCATCCCCCTGGTTTCCTTTTATCTTTTTCCCCTTCCCCCTGGTTTCCTTTAACGTTTTCCCCTTCCCCCTGGTTTCCTTTAACGTTTTCCCCTTCCCCCTGGTTTCCTTAATCGTTTTCCCCTTCCCCCTGCTTTCCTTTATCATTTTCTCCTTCCCCCTGGTTTCTTTTATCTTTTTCCCCTTCCCCCTGGTTTCCTTTAACGTTTTCCCCTTCCCCCTGGTTTCCTTTATCATTTTCTCCTTCCCCCTGGTTTCTTTTATCTTTTTCCCCTCCCCCCTGGTTTCCTTAATCGTTTTCCCCTTCCCCCTGCTTTCCTTAATCGTTTTCCCCTTCCCCCTGCTTTCCTTTATCATTTTCTCCTTCCCCCTGGTTTCTTTTATCTTTTTCCCCTTCCCCCTGGTTTCCTTTAACGTTTTCCCCTTCCCCCTGGTTTCCTTTATCATTTTCTCCTTCCCCCTGGTTTCTTTTATCTTTTTCCCCTTCCCCCTGGTTTCCTTTAACGTTTTCCCCTTCCCCCTGGTTTCCTTTATCATTTTCTCCTTCCCCCTGGTTTCTTTTATCTTTTTCCCCTTCCCCCTGGTTTCCTTTAACGTTTTCCCCTTCCCCCTGGTTTCCTTTATCATTTTCTCCTTCCCCCTGGTTTCTTTTATCTTTTTCCCCTTCCCCCTGGTTTCCTTAATCGTTTTCCCCTTCCCCCTGCTTTCCTTAATCGTTTTCCCCTTCCCCCTGCTTTCCTTTATCATTTTCTCCTTCCCCCTGGTTTCTTTTATCTTTTTCCCCTTCCCCCTGGTTTCCTTAATCGTTTTCCCCCTCCCCCTGCTTTCCTTAATCGTTTTCCCCTTCCCCCTGCTTTCCTTTATCATTTTCTCCTTCCCCCTGGTTTCTTTTATCTTTTTCCCCTTCCCCTGGTTTCCTTTAACGTTTTCCCCTTCCCCCTGGTTTCCTTTATCGTTTTCCCCTTCCCCCTGGTTTCCTTTAACGTTTTCCCCTTCCCCCTGGTTTCCTTAATCGTTTTCCCCTTCCCCCTGCTTTCCTTTATCATTTTCTCCTTCCCCCTGGTTTCTTTTATCTTTTTCCCCTTCCCCCTGGTTTCCTTTAACGTTTTCCCCTTACCCCTGGTTTCCTTTATCATTTTCTCCTTCCCCCTGGTTTCTTTTATCTTTTTCCCCTTCCCCCTGGTTTCCTTTAACGTTTTCCCCTTCCCCCTGGTTTCCTTTATCATTTTCTCCTTCCCCCTGGTTTCTTTTATCTTTTTCCCCTTCCCCCTGGTTTCCTTTAACGTTTTCCCCTTCCCCCTGGTTTCCTTAATCGTTTTCCCCTTCCCCCTGGTTTCCTTTATCATTTTCTCCTTCCCCCTGGTTTCTTTTATCTTTTTCCCCTTCCCCCTGGTTTCCTTTAACGTTTTCCCCTACCCCCTGGTTTCCTTTATCATTTTCTCCTTCCCCCTGGTTTCTTTTATCTTTTTCCCCTTCCCCCTGGTTTCCTTTAACGTTTTCCCCTTCCCCCTGGTTTCCTTTATCATTTTCTCCTTCCCCCT
>NC_090734.1:68727231-68729676 GCF_036898095.1 Palaemon carinicauda
TTTTATTCTAATTAGATGAAGTGACTTTTTTGAATAAACGCGCTGCTTTCAAGCACTGGAGGATTTTACGCCAGTTGTAAAAGGATAAATGAAAGTTCATATTTCGTTGTTCTTTTAAAATTTTTATTTTTCTTCATGAAAAATATTGTGGTGCAAAACTTTTACCCACACATAGAAGCTGCCATAACTTACGTACAGTGCCTCTTTTTCACTCTTTATGTGTTGGGTACTATGATTCTCTCTCTCTCTCTCTCTCTCTCTCTCTCTCTCTCTTATGTAAGGAATATTGGATAGGAAATATTTTTTTGGTATCCGGTTGAATTACTTATTAACATATTTTCTTGCTGGTTGGGGTCTCTCTCTCTCTCTCTCTCTCTCTCTCTCTCTCTCCTTTCTTTTATAAGTAATATTAGGTAGGAAATATTCTTTTTGGTATCCGGTCGAATTACTTATTAACATATTTTATTGCTGGTTGGGGGACAGTTTCTCTCTCTCTCTCTCTCTCTCTCTCTCTCTCTCTCTCTTATGTAAGGAATATTGGATAGGAAATATTTTTTTGGTATCCGGTTGAATTACTTATTAACATATTTTCTTGCTGGTTGGGGTCTCTCTCTCTCTCTCTCTCTCTCTCTCTCTCCTTTCTTTTATAAGTAATATTAGGTAGGAAATATTCTTTTTGGTATCCGGTCGAATTACTTATTAACATATTTTATTGCTGGTTGGGGACAGTTTCTCTCTCTCTCTCTCTCTCTCTCTCTCTCTCTCTCGTACCCAGTATGCAAGGATAAAAGGAAGAGCAGCTTGTGTTGCAAACTGGCCCGTGAATTCCAGTTGACAATGGGGGACAAAAGTAATCTATATTGGGAAAGAACATAGTTGAAGGGGAAGGTTGTTGGTATGGGACTTTGTATATTTGAAGTAACTTAAATTTAGTTTTTTTTTTCTTGGAAGGAGAGAGATACGAAAAGGTTTCTCTATCTCTATAGGTTTTATAACAGGTAGAAATTTGAATTTGAAATTAATTAGATTTAAATAGTTTATTTTGATTTAATTATTTTCTTGGAAGGAGAGAGATAGGCAAAGGTTTCTTTAATAGGTTTTATAACAGGTAGACATTTAATTTGAAATTAATTAGATTTTAATCGTTTATTTATTTCAATTTTACTGTTTTCTTGGGAGGAGAGAGATTTTGAAAAGCTTTTTTTTTTCTCATAGGTTTTATGACAGGTACAAATTTAATAATAATAAAGTAGAATAAATTGTCAGTGGTTTACTAAACTGTGTTATGAGTTTTTATTTATTTATTTTTTTTTATTTTGAGAAAAATAACGCCTCAAGGAAGAATATGTCGTAAGGAAAGGGTATGTTTAGGATGTGAGAAACATATTATTATTATTATTATTATTATTATTATTATTATTATTATTATTATCATTATCATTATTACTTGCTAAGCCACACCCTATTCTGAAAAGCTGGATGCTATGAGCACAAAGGCTCCAACAGGGAAAATATCCCAGTGAGGAAAGGTATTAATGAAACAGAACAGTACCCACAAGCTAAAGGAAATTTATTCCAAGATAGTGGAAGGCCATGGTACAGAGGCTATGGAGAAGGGGCATGGGTGCTCATTATATGGTCAGTCTAGTCTAGAGCATTGCCCTGCTCGATAGGGCAATGTCACTGTGCCTTGCCTGTGCCATTCATGAGAGGCCTTTAAGCCTTTAAACCTTATCAGCGGGCGCATGCGCGAGCAGATATTTTTAGCCTTTGGTGTGAGCCTCAGGTCGTCCAAACATATCGTTTTAATTTACTTCTTTCTAAGATATTAGGCTTTTATCTAGGGGCAGGGTTTAGACCAAGTAGCCAGTACCTAAGATGCTGCTCTTTTGACCCTAGATTACCTTAAAACCATTCCAACTTCCTTAAATTTGAAGCTAATAAAACCGAAATTACCTTACAAATATCATTATCTTAAAAATTACCTTGAAACCATGCAAATTACCTAAAACTAAGGGAATTACCTTGAAAGTTTAAACCCTGTCTACGGTGAAAGTTTAGGTCATATTTAAGGGAAAGAATGGCACTTTTTTTCCACAGAATTAAGGGGAAATATAGATTTTTTCCCCTTTTTTCAATCTACGGAGTTTTAGGTAGTTTTGTAGCCAAATTCAATTTATATGGCCCTTGGTGTGAGCTTCGTATACTCCAAACATATTGCTTTGAATTACTTCTTTTTAGGATATAAGACATTTATCTACGAGGAAAGTTTAGATTGTATTTTAGGGAAAGTATCCACTTCTTTTACAAATGGAATAAATAAGATAAATATATTTTTATTTTTTACGGAGTTTTAGGTAGTTTTGTAGCTGAAAGGGAATTTAGTTTATATGCACCCTCTCTCTCTCTCTCTCTCTCTCTCTCTCTCTCTCTCTCCTCTCTCTC
>NC_090734.1:68730176-68762676 GCF_036898095.1 Palaemon carinicauda
AATTTTTCTATAACGCAAAGGAACAAAGTACAAAAAAAAATCACTGTCATGGAAATTCACATTAACTGTCACATAATATTGTTATAACCTACTTGGAGTCGTTCTTGGGTCTCCCTTTTATCATTTGAACAAAATGACGCATTGGCTATTGCAGCTAACATAATGCGTGAATATGGAGCAATTTTCTTCTTTCTCAATTGTAAAACTATTTTTCTTGTCAATGTAGGGTGGTCTTGGTACGACACAGTTGTGGTGAATGTAAAACTTAAACGACTGCTTCCAGTGGTGCTTGCTATCACCCTCCATTGAATCAATCCATAAGCATTCTTTAATTTGCAAGCTACAGAACACAGGACTAGAGTTTCTTCCTATTATGTATGGTATTGGTCATCCAAAATCGAATGGCTCCTTCATACGTACCTGGAATAATGTCTATTCATTAGAGTTGTTCTACATCACATTCGATGTTGCCGATTCTTCTTGTTGGGGTTTAATGATACGTTGGTATTTTCAAAATAAATTTAATGGGTTAACGGCTTACATTGCTCCTCGGCTCTCAATGGCTTGTCTCAACAACTCGTGAATCTCGAGTGAGAATATGTAAACAAAACTCGTACACATACATGCAAAAAATAAAAGTGAGCATCGCTCTCAAAAAGATCGAATCTTACTGCAATACAAAAGCAAGAAGAATCACATCCTAACTTTAGGACAATTAATGAATGATTAAATCCTTCCTAACATACGCTACTGCACTTATGAACTATGCCGAAACACGTTCTAGCAATGCAATACTGTGCAACATTACTCTTAAGACCCGTAGCACATATAGTATTACAGTACAAAATACATAACACTTCCAACAACTGACATTGGCCTAATGAAGATAGGTTAGGATATTCTAGGTTAGAAATATCCAGCCTAGATCATATCTATGAACTGTGAGAGTTTCTGAGATAAACTAAGTATAATTTGAGAACAAATGACTTATTCTCACTGGTAACACTCAACATACAAGGCTCCTGTAAGCCTTGGAAAACAACCATCTGATGAAGACCATAACTTGACTTGGTGAAATACTGTCTAACAGGTTGAAATGAAACACGGTTTATAAAATTTACAATGAAAATATAATTGAAGTTCAATAACAAAATATATATCCCTTACCTGACCTATTAATCTTAATGAACACAAAGTATTTAACATTTGATTGGTTTCTGAAGAAACTAAAAACTGAAAATGCGAGTAACATTGAATAAAAAAAAAAGGGATTCCTACAGCTTATACTGTAAGTCTTGGAGTCGGAACTGACTAAAATTTTCTTTAAAAACATAGTCTTACAGAAGATAGAACTTATCTGTGAGCTGATTCAGATGTCTTCTACCTGTTGGAAAGCAAAGGAACGTTAGGAACGACTCACGGTAAATAAGTCACATCTAAATATGACAAATTCGGAGATAATTTGTATTTTTCCTAACGATACACACACTTAGCTATTAATTAGGGGTATCATTTTCGGCTAAGCTGAAAGGACGAGCCATTAAAATTTAACAAGGTTTAACTTCCCATCTCGCTAGTAGTGGGGTATAGGGAGATCAGCTTACTACCCCTTCCACTCATACACCTGTGATTGAGCTCACTTTGCTTGGAGGTACAACTTCAAGGGGGATAGAGTCAGCGGGTAATTTTGTATAGATAGCTAAAGATTTGTATCGTTAGGAAAAATACAAATTATATCTAAAGTGGTCATTTGTTCTGTAACTGGAATACAGACCTACAGTATTTATTAGGAGTGACTCACACATTAGGGGGTTGGACATCCCTGCCAAACTGGCTTTTAGCTTTACCCGGGGGCTCCTTATTTTGAATAGGTTAGTGTCAAAAATTAGGAGTCCCTACACCTCGCTAAACTTTGCTACACAAGGTCTGCGACCTACGCAAGCTGTTTGTTGAGATAAGCAGTTTGATTGTAAAAGTAAAAGTTATTCCGAGTCTTTGTAGGAAGAACTGTTGCAACCAAGACTTTCCTAATACTACCTTCCAGGGTATTAGGACGAAACCGTACTGACACAACACTAGGTACACAAGGAAGCAAGGTTTACCTGCAGTGGTTTGAGTTCAGCCTGTGCAGAGAACCCAGGCTGCTGCTTTCCCCAAGAGAGGGGAGGATGAAGAAAAGAACAAGAGCCGTTCATACCTTTTCATTCACACACACTAAAACCGGGTAACAGTGCTCTTAACCTTCTGCTACTTGTCCAATAAGGAGTTTGATGTATTATACCAGCTATTGTGCAGCCTCCACAGGGCCGATAGAAAACGTATTAAACCTCCTGTGGGTCACATCTTGCAGGTAGTGGGCTGTAAAAGTAGTCTGATGCTTCCACATCCCAGCCTGTTAAAACTGCATCACAGAAAAATTTATTTTGAGGCCAGGGACATAGGTACTCCCCTGACATCATGGGCTCTGGTGCAACGTGAAGGAGGAGAATCTGTATTCAGGGCATGGTCTATGACACTGCAAATCTAAGCAGAGATGGTATTCTTGGTGATCCTCCTTTTGTTCCTCCCTGTGCTGACGAATAGTGAAGGCACACGGGGACGGGCTGCCGCTGTTCCTTTGAGGTAGTGCCTTAAACACCTCACTGGGCAGAGTAAGAGGGCCGTCTGTTACAGAGCAGACTTGAAATCCAGAAAGAGTCGAATTGGGGATCCGCCACCCCAGGATTCTGAGTCTTCGCAACAAACTTAGCGACAAAGCGGAACGTTCAACTTCAAATTGAAATTCAAAGGATTTATTGACATAAAAAATTACATCAAATAGGGTGTATTAGCATGCTCATAAACCCGCCAACGAATATAGTGAAAATATACAAACAGTATAATACAAACACATAAAGCAATGCCTACATTATCTATTCCAGTAAAAGTTAGGAAACTTTTTTTACAATTTTGGTACATACATCACCATTTGAGAAATAACATACCTGATCTGTTACATTGTTAAAACTATCATTTCTGAATTCTGATAACGTACTACATTCCAATATGTAATGTCGTAGTGTATGCTTACATGATTCACCACATAAAAAACAGGAAGCACTTTCACCATCAATATGCTGCCAACAATACCTGTAACCCAACTGTATTCTCATTACTAATGTATCTATTTAGATAAAGCCTTACCATATGTGACATTTAGATTTTTTATACAATCAAATAGTGCATCATACTCTCACTTGCATGGTTTATGATACTTTGAATCTCCTTCTCCCATAAACCTCTCTTAAGCCTCTTTCCTTTCTTAACTCTATTTTAACTCACAGTACTCTCTATATCCACAACATCTTTATTGGTGGCGTCCTTAGCAAGTTTATCAGCAGCCTCATTTAAATCAATACCCCTATGAGAAGGTGCCCAGAAAAAAAAAATTGACAAAAATTCCATGTCATTCTATAGCATAAAGCAGTTCTTTACACTCATTGGCCAAGTCAATATCTACAGGGCTTTTACTATTGAGGGCAAACAAAGCACTCTGACAATCAACAAACACAAATACGTCCTTCCTCTTATATTTTACTAATTTCAGCCCTTCGTGAATGGTGTGTAACTTAGCAGCAGTTGCAGAGGTTCTGTCCTCAATTCTTTTAGACATTATCTCATCAAATGATACATCGACCTCATAATATTCCTGTACAATAACTCCACATCCAATCCTTACACCATTAAGCGAACCATCGCAGTACATGTGAATGGCGTTATATTTTGGCAATTCACTAATTTTGGATAGGAATGTTTGCTTTAACTCATATATAATACACTCCTTTTTCTTGTAGCTTAAAGTACAAATATCAACTTTCAGTCTACAACATAACCACGGCTTAACAGGTACTGATTTCTTCAATCTAACACAATATTTTACAACATTATATTTTATCATTACATTGTTCAATTTCTTAAGATAACTACTACACTTAACAGGAACACCTCCATTATAAGAGAACTTATCAACAACCATTTTCAAGGCGTTCTCCTAATCATACGAACAGCAGCTGTGGCAGTTATCTCACTTATTTGATATGCAATACTAAATAGATTTAACTCTAATCTCATAAGTTCTATTCTTGTACTCGTGGAGCAACCCAAAATTATTCTCATTGCCCTGTTTTGCAAAACTTCCAAAGATCTCGGGTCCCTTTCAGGGTAATTTTCCAGTAGAGGCGCTGCATAGTCAATAACCGAGTGCACTGTGCTGATATACACCATCCTCAAGACAGGTATTCCTGCACCTCCTCTTCTATTTACTAAAACTTGCAAGGGCCTTAATCTTATCAGACATACGTTTTTTAAGTGAACAATTTCATCTTTGGTCTTATTAAATCTTATGTATATGCCAAGATACTTTTAACAGCTTTCCTTTTCCAACATCTTACCATTAATTACAGAATTACTTCCATTAATCATACCTGACTGAATTTTGCTTTTATCCTCATTAATCACCAAACCCGCATACATGCATAACTTTTCCAACTTTTTCAAAGCCCATTGCAATATTGTTTCATTGACACATTGTATTAGAATATCATCAGCATAGACAATAACCTCAGTGCCTCTTGGAAAACTATGTCTCGCTATTCTATCCATTAAGACATTAAATAAGGTAGGACTAAGTATACCGCCCTGAGGCGTGCCCAAATCCATCAACATTTTTCCCGACTCATATCCTTGATACTATACCTTGGCTCTCCTTTCAGTTATATAACTCTCAATCCACCTCAGTAACGCACTCTTAGCACCTTTGTTAACAAGTTCTTCTAAAATCACATCAATGTTAGTCCTGTCAAATGCCCCTTTTAAATCCACAAATGCCCTACACTTTACATTAGGATTACTTGTTACACAGCATGAAAATTTCGTATGCAGAAGCTTTCGTATCAAGAGGTATTACTTACAAATTTATGGGGATTGATATCTATTCTCAAAATCCGGAGATTTGTGAGATTTATTTTGTCAGCCTGGTTGCATTAGAATGTATTTGACCTTTTAAGTGTGACCGGCTCGCTGTAATGCTTCCGTTTGTCTATCTGCCTTTGTCAGACGTACTTCCTTAAATCTAGAGTCAGGAAACAACATAGTTTTGGAAGGATTAGGACCATTTGCAAGAGGCCAAAGATCTTGAGTCTTCTTTCATTTGCTGAGACCTAATATTACATAACGAAGCCTACTTAGCCAAGTGTCTAAATAAATAGTTTCAGCTGATGATGGTTAGATGAAAAGAAGAATTAAATGTAGGGGAAAAGTGGGACAATAGTCAGTGTGTGACCAAAACCTTTAATTATAATTCCTAAACCTCTCAGTTTTTATTTAATCCACAATACTTAAATAGATCCTAACACGCAATATTATGATCAAATTAGATAACCATTTTGGCATCCAATAAGCTTGAAAAACATAGGCACATAATACAAGTTCATGCTTAATAAATCATTGTTCGGCCCACATTCAATTGCAAAGTAAAATTATTTTCCTGAATTTTCATTTATGCAAGATTTTAGACATTCTCATAGTTATTTTTTAATCATCAGTTATTTATCCTTTGGACAAACTTACATTTCCCTGTTCTTACAGCCTTGTGACAAGTTTTTAATTCCCATAGGCTGATATTTAATTTTAGATTACATTAAAGCTGTGCTCTTAAGCTACATTCATTGTTTTACTTCAAAATAGGAGGGCAATCAACTAACAGATTCTGTACTGAATTCATCTGTAAGCAGATTTGGTATATCCCCAATTTACTTCCAGTGGCCTGATTAGTATGTCATTGTTTGTTTGTCTGATAATGAATTAGAGTAATCTTATCTGGATGGTGTTGTTAGCAATGGTGGGAATTTTTTAGTTTCATGGTTGCCTCACCATCTCATTCTTCTTATATATACCTTTTCTTTTAGTAGCCACATGTGAAAATATTTCTGGTGCCATAATAGTTAGATTTGGCTCTGCTGGGTGGCAGCTGACTCTTGTGGTATAAAGCATACCTATACTTCCTCATCCAGTGTGGCTGGTACTTCTTGGTATGCTCACATATGGAAAAATTAGAAGTATGCCTTTGTTGAGTATGTTGAATCACTGAAATAAAACTAAGATATAGACAATGAATGCACAGGCCACAAAGACTACCTGGTGGTCTTCCATCAATCCACAAAACCCTACTTACCTCTTCCTATTCTTGATTCTGACTCAACACCCGCTTTTTTCAACACAGACAACCATAGGTTTGGTAATTCAGATATAGTACAGTGGTTTCCAGCGAAAGGGGTCATAGAAAAGGAAATGTTAACCAGAATCACAATTACCCTTTTCATTATCTTCAATGCATCCATGTGTCATAATGTCTTCAACAATGTTGCTATGCCAATTAAATTTCATATTAAAACTAATTGAAAATCATAGCTAAGGCTTATGGAAATTATTACCTTATTCCATTGCCCTTTTAATATAGTTTTCCTTAGCAATTACGACTACAATAATAAAGGAAAGTAAACTTCTGAGGTCACAACATGTGCCCTTTCTCTTTTTTACTACAAGCTTTGTTGTCATGGGGCCTACTGCTCTTTTCCACTTCCCCTAACTTCTAAATGACCTTCACCATATCAAATTAACTTAACCCATAGCTTTTCTTACATCCTCACTGTCTCATATTATAGACATTTTGAGCCAGTTTCTACAACCTCTTGCCACTTATCTCTATGTTTCCTTCTTTTACCATAGTTCTCACTCTCCTCCGTCACAAACCTGTTACTTTGTGTATGGTAGGAAGACTTTATGCATTCTGTTTTATTTTGATGTCCCTCAGTCATAGTTGGAAAGGCAAGTGAATATAGCTAATCAAGTGTAAAGTACTCTATTTCATTGCTACAGTGTCAATATCAAATTATACTTCTATCTCCTCTTCTCTTGTTTAAATATATAGGGTCAAGGAAGGTGTACATTAAACATTAGATGAACCACAACACACATACAGCTCAATTCCAGCCAGGTTATTCAGGCTATTCAGGTGTTCATGTCACCCTCATATGGCTGAAATGCATCTGGAATCTCTTTAAAACTCTCCCATGCCTAAACTAGGTTGGTACCCATTTCGGAATGCCTATGTGACCAGCGACCCGCCTAGCCAGCGCAGGAGCCAGCCAAGAGGACTGAAATCATGGGTGAGCGCCATCGTTTTCCACTCATGACTGTACCCATACATGACCAGTTCACATCAGTGCTTCCTATGGTAAGGTGACCAGAATAATGATGCGTATGACAAACCAATTGATTTTCATGCCATGCAGTAAACTACTCCTGTACTAATTGCCATGTTCGCATCTGCTATGTTACCTGAATCTTTTGCCGACTAAAACACCTGTTACAAAATCAGATTGTAAATAGGTCTAGAGCAGTGATTCCTCAACATGCAGATCTTTTCTTTGACAATGTCTCTTTTAAGTGTATAAAAATCATCAAAATTCTAGGTGTGATTCTTGATTGCAAATTCCCTTTCGAGAAATACATTGTCTGTTTCTTCTTCGATACCACAAACAATTGGTATATTTGATAAGGCTTTTAAGATTTTTGGTGATAAATAGGTACTGAGGTAATGTTTTAATTCTTTCATTCTACCATGTTTTGAATATCGTTCGCTTGTCTGGTCTTTAGTTACTAACTCTCATCTTAATACGTTGGATAAAAACTTGCCGTGTATTAAATACCTTACCCTTCATCTATATATCGAGCTCTGGATCCATCATTCAATTAGTTCTTTTTGCATGTTGCATAAGATTTTTCATATCTCTGACTATTGTTTGCATTCAGATTTTCCCAGACTGTATCATCCAGGAAATAGCACTACCATGAAATAGATTTTAACAATCTTGCCTTCTTCAGGCTCAGTACTACATAGTATTTTAGAAGGTTTATTTCAGCTTTAACCACATTTTGGAATGATTTCCCAAATTTTCAGAAGTTCAAACTTGTTGCAAATTTCTTTTTACTGAACAAGATTATATGTCACATTTCATAGTTTTATATATAGCTTATCTGGTTAACATTATTACTGATCTTTATATATTTTATAATTTTCTATTTCTCATTTATAGTTTATTATTACTTCTCTAAAGTCTTTCTGCATTGGGGTGCTTTCCTGATTTTTCGAGTAGGAGTGTAGCTTGGCTAATAATAATAATAATAATAATAATAATAATAATAATAATAATAATAATAATAATAATAATAATAATAATAATAATAGCAGTAGTAATATCATTAATGTATGAAACAAAAAGTAAATATCGAACACCAGTCATAGCAGATAATGGTTATATCAGAGCTTGACTCTCTAGGTTAGTATGTATTGTGATACTGGGTAAGATGCACACACGTCCTACTTGTAACATCACCAGCTAACACCTGCAGTTTCAGTTTCATGTGAATGGATCTTAGAAGGAAATATCCAGAAGCCATGGATATAATAGACCCAAGCATACAACACAGCACCCTTTGTTAGTCACGTAATCCCCTGTTCTTGCTGCATATCCATTGCTGTTTTTTTTTTTTTTTTTTCTTTTAACTTCTCATTGGCATCCTTTTACAGATATTTGCTTTGTGGATTCCCTTGTGATTCGATGTGATGTTTGCAAATTCAAATAAATTGTATTTATATCCAGGTAAGAGGATTTGTGAGGCTCTTTAGCACCCAGGTGCAACTTGGAGAAAACCCAGCACAGTTGCGCTATGAAGTAAAAGTTAGAAGAGGTTAGATAGCAAGAAGGAAGAATGGGAATGGAAAGAGAGGTAAAGCAAATGTGCAGCTAGCGCTAAAAGAACACTGCAAAGACACTTAATTAATGTTTACAGTGCATCATTAGCACTACCCTCGTGTGAGAGTAATAGTAAATCAGATTAAAGTTTTTCTTTTCCCTTGAAAACTTGTAGGATTTTATATATCAGTAATCTATTCAAAAGAAAGGAGATTTTAGTAATACTAATAGCCTATTGTTGCATATAAAGCAGTAAGTTATTATTCAATACAAACTTATTCAAGAATGTTACTATTTTCTAATTGCATTGGCTATTAATAAGTTCTTATATATAAGAAGTAAGGGTCCTCCCTTGATTAATAAAGATGTAAGTGAGTTTATGATCAATAGATTGGTGCTGTAATGTCTTTGGATAGGGAGAAATTAGTGTTTGCTTTGCTGAACTTTTCGTTGGGAATTCAATCCACTCACAACCGTTGTCAGCCTGAAATTCCCTTCATAGAGTTCATGCTTCCATAGTGTTACTTCAAAATTGCATATCAGTATTGAATTAATGCATTTAAGCGTGATATTAATTTCACTTTCCCTAAGGAGGGACAAGGGAGTTGAGGTCTTGATTTTCCCGTCCTGAAAATAAAGGCTAAAGGCTTCTAAAAAAGAAACAAGTTATTCGTAAAAATCATTCAATATTCTATCATTGATATGAGTATAATGATATCAAACTAGTGTTTAATTTTCTTTTAAATCTGTTATCTGGACCAAAACAGCTTTTACCTTTTACCCATTTTTGTCAAAGTCTTTATTGTTATGTTGTAGTGTAGGGGGGAAAACTGAACCTCTGCTTAACTGCAATATATTCATTTATTAGTGTGATGATTTATTACGCAATCCTACATGGCCAAAATTTTGATGGCTGTAATGATGATGTCCTTATTTAAAAACCTATTATGTTTATTTCTTAGTAGGATACATATTGGAATACGTGTTGATGGCACGCTAGGATAATGCTCTTCTAAGGCTTACGATTACTTCACATAAACTACAAAGCATAAGTAACCGAAAATGAACAAAAGACAATCAGTATGAATAGATAAAAGCATATAATCTTATTACATTAAGTGAATTATTAAAGTGCATATAAAATATTACTTATGATCATTTACATATTTAAAATCATACACGTTCTAATGATGCAATGATGTGGCTCTCGATCTGTTCAGCACTATCGTGTAACATAACTTTACACACAACTTACGATTCCTTAGAGTCAAATGCTTAGGTCTCCACCCACTTTACAAATTCAATCTCTCAGTAGGCTTTCTCTATTCATCCTATGGGGAAGTATTTTAACATCATTCTGAATTGTGTAAGAACGGAATCTGAATTTACATTTCATGGTTGAAAATCTTAATGAACAATTGGTTCATTTGGTCTAACTAAATCTGGAATTTTTTTTTTCTATCTCGAACATTTGAATGATTTACTTGATTCATAATTATGGATTGCAATATATCAACAAGACGTATCACAATGTTTCCACCAACTTGAACATCATAATGTAAGTTTCCTATCTCTCTCTAACAATCCCCGCTGGTTCCAATTCTTTGAGATATTGTAAGATCTTACCATGGTATGAGATGAAGGGGAAAAAATGTCTTACTTTTGGAAGATTTTTCACTTGTTTATAACCTCTCTCTTCTAATTAACTTTGTAAACTTTGATACATCAAATCTAACTTACTCATAATCCTCCTTCCCATCAACAAATGTTATGTTGTCACATCTGTTGTTCTATAGCACAATTGGAACTTTGATAAATGAGAAAATATATTATCCTAATTTCTTTCCCACACTTCATATTATGTTTGGATGTTCGAACAAATTTTCCAGTTTCTAAATTGGTTGATGGATGATATGTTGCTAAAAAAAAATTAATGTTTTATACCATTTACATCACAAAACTCTTTAAAATCTTGTGAGGTGAACTGTAGACAATTATCTGTTACAATTCTTTCTGGCAGATCATGTGTTGCAAAAATTTACATGGGAGCATTTTTGTTGTTTTTTTTATTATTTTGTTGCATAACCCAATTTATAAAGTTCTTAACTAACACGTCGATATCCCTGTCTACGACTGGCCACCAAACAAAAGTCCCTGCAATTGATTTTGACCTGACTATACCTTGGTGATCAGTATATGTTTCAGACAAAACTTTATTCCCAAGTGAACTGGAAATAACTACTCTTGAACCTCTCATAATACAACCTTGTGTTACCCTTAATTCATTCCAAATAACTTTATATGGTTTACAGCATTCTTCTTTTGCACATATATCCCTTACTGTAAGTAAACTTAAGTACTGAGCCTTTCTTTATATTTTGATCAATATCCTTAGCTCTAATTAGTAAATCATATACTGAAACAAAAAGAATACTGTAGTGCCATCATATTCTTCTGAGGTCTTACTTTCTGCCTTGCTCAATACTCTAAAAGCAAATGCAACCGGATTCCTTGTTCTACCTGCCATTACATGGGTTAGCACAGCACCTAAACCTATGTTTGGTGCATCATATAACAATTCAACTGGTAAATTTATAGATATCATACAATAGATACGGAATTAACTAAGCCGTCATATGTGTAGACAACAGCAATCTTACACCGGTAACTTATCAAGGTTACTCAATAGAAATCTAGTTCTCACCATTATTTACTAATAGTTAGTTGCAGTTTTATGCTGCCTTTGGTTGCACCAACAAATGTACAGTGTACTAAATATTAAAGAGTAAACAAACAGAGAAAAAAACTCACAAAAACTTTTATATTGTGTATATATATATATATATATATATATATATATATATATATATATATATATATATATATATATATATATATATATATATATATATATACACTGAAGAAAAGCTGAGAGATGAACAAGCAGGATGTCATAAAGGTAGAAGTTGTATTGACCAAATTTTCATTTTATGAAATGTACAGACACATGTAGAATATGGAAATCCACCTTTGATGGCATTTGTGGACTACAAAAATGCCCTTGATAGTGTGCACCGGTGAATTTTTTGGAAAGCCTTGCGTTGTTGTAGAGCTCCTCTTAAATATGTAAATTCTATTATTTCTGTTCATAAGCATAGCAAGTGCAAAGTTAATGTTAATGGAGTCATATTAAATGAATTTCCAGTGAACAGTAGAGTACTCCCAGAGAATGTGTTGTCACCTATGTTGTTAACCTTTATGGATTTTGTAATGGGTAGAACAGTCGGAGATGGTGCAGAAGAATCGGACTAGATTGGTTACAGGAAACTAGCAGACCTAGAGCATGCTGATGATACTTTACTTATTAGCAGAACACCACAGGATTTGTAATGCTTGTTCGCTATATTGCATGAAATATCACACAATGTTAGGCTTAAGATAACTAGAAGAAAGATAAAGATGATGAGAACAGAGCATACAATGGAAGATTAAATATCATTGGGAGGCGAAAGGATTAATGAGGTAGAATCATTTAAGCATTTAGGAACAATTATCTTCATTACAGGGTCTTTAGAATTGAAATTTAATGAAAGATTGAAAAAAGCAAATCAGCCAATGGCTAGGTTAAGTACAATTTGGAAATCAAATCGCCTGAAATTACATATGAAAATCAGACTATATATCAGTTTAGTGAGATTGATGTTACTGTATGAACATGAGTTATGGTATGATAATGAAACAATCTATAACAGATTGAGTAGATTTGAGAACAAAGCCCTCAGAGGGATATTAGAAGTAAAATGGCAGGACTGGATTAGAAATGAAACTTTATGAGAGATTACTCGATTGAAATATGTGGATGATATCCTGGTGAGGGGTACGTCAAAATGGTTTGGGCATGCTCTTCGCACTCCTAAAGAGAGATTACTTAAGCAAACGTTTAACTGGGCTCCACATGGCACTTGAAGAGTTTGAAGACTGTGTATGTATACATATACACAACACCACCACCAAAAACACGTGATTCTAGTCGACTATAGGACCATGGCCTCATGATATATGAAGTATATCTTAGTACACCATACTAGGCGGTATATCTTAGCAATCCATGTTTGCCAACGGTTATACTCGTATGAGCGGATGAGCAACTTGGTGGAGTAATGAGTCCTTTGGGTGTGTAGGAAATGCCCCCTAAATCTCGATGAAGTCACTGGCATCAGGGTGACGGATTGGGTTTAAGGCGATGGACAAACGGTCTCTTTTGCTTTTACTCCTGATGCCTGGTGGTTGATCTTACTAGAATTAGTATGGACCGTCAGGGGACACTTGCCTTGGATATATAGGCACTGCGCATCACGAGGAACTGGCTCTTCTTTGATGTATCTAGCTGATGAATTCTCTATGGATTTAGTCAGTCAAGGATAGAGACGATGAAAGAATGGCCTCCAGTTCTGGGCGTAGCAGGTACTAAGAATCACCCGGTTTATAAATACTAAAGAAAAATTGAAAATAGGTAGTTGGAATGTTAGAACCATGAATCAGATTGGGAAGGTACAGCTAGTGGAAAGTGAATTTATGAAATATAGTTTGGATGTCATGGCCCTAAGTGAAACATGTTGTAAGGGCATTGGTAAAGAAACTCAGGAAGATCAGATGGAGTTAGAGAACAATCTTCTCATTAGAGGTACTCTTTTTCAAAATAAGAACATCCACAAGTATGTATGTACTTCACCATGTGGCAATTACAAAAATCAAATAGATCACATTGCCATTAATAAAGAGAGAAGGGGGACTCTGAGAAATATAAGAAGCTATAGGGTGCAGATATTAGTAGTGATCACCATCTCCTCATTGCCACACTGAAATTAAAACTGAAAGCACCCAACAGAAAGGTAGATAGATTACTAAGGTTTTAGAAGAAGAGTACAGAGAAACATTTGCAATTGAATGTAGGAATCATTTTGCAGTTTTAGAGACTAAGAGACGAAGAGCAGAAAATTAATGAAGAATGTTGTGATATTAAGAACATATATCAGTCAGTTGGTAGTGGAGTCTTGGGACACACAGTTACAAGGACAATGCCATGGATATCAAATGATACTTGGGTTACTATAAAAAGGAGACAAAGACAAAAATTGATTGTTGAAAAATTTCAAGAAAGTAATGAAAATTACAAGGTAGAGCATGCTAAGTATTCCAGTATTGATAGTGAGGTCAAAAGAAAAGCCAGGAATGACTGGAGAGATTATTTAGACAACAAAGCAGATGAGGCTGACAAAGCCAAGAATTCAAATGTAAGAATAGCTCATAAAATTGTTAATGAATTCTCGACTGGGGCAAAGAAGAAGAAGCATATACCCATAAAAAGAAAGATGGTTCTGTTATAGCAACAGAAGGTGAAGAAACGCAACGTTGGATGGAACACTTTAGTGAGGTCATGAATAGGAGACATGAAGGGAATAATTTGATTGAAGACCTTGAAGTGCCCATGAATGAATTAAATGTTTTTGAAGTCGAAGCTATCTCAAAACACTAAAGAGATGGAGAGCGTCTGGATACGACGGAATAAATGCCGAGATGATACTGACCGAAAATGAAGTGACTCTCAGTCTATTTACAAAATTATTTTGTAGAATGGGGCATGAAGAGACAAAACCTGATAAATGAGTGTTAGTGAAAATGGAAAAAAGGGAGACCTGACTGACTACAATAATTAAAGAGGCATCACACTTACGTCAGTTGTAATGCAGATATATAGTAGGCTTATTCTAAAGAGACTTGAGAGAAAGATTGATGAAAAGCTGAGAGATGAACAAGCAAGATTTAGAAAAGGTAGAAGTTGCACTGACCAAATTTTCATTTTAAGACATGTTGTACAGTAATGCTCAGAGTATAGAAATCCACTTTTGATGACATTTGTGGACTATGAAAAAGCCTTTGATAGCGTGCACCGACAAATTTTGTGGAAAGTCCTGCGTTGTTATGGAATTCCTCTTAAATATGTAAATTTGATTAAGTCTGTTCACGAGCATAGCAAGTGCAAAGTTAGTGTTAATGGAGTCTTATCAAATGAATTTCCAGTGAACAGCGGAGTACTCCAAGGTAATGTGTTGTCACCTATGTTATTTATCCTCCTCGAGGATTTCGTAATGAGTAGAACAGTTGGAGTCGGTGGAGAAGCATTGGACTGGATTGGTGATAGAAATTTAGCACACCGAGAGTATGTTGATGATGCTGTCCTTGTTAGCAGAACACCACAGGATTGGCAATGCTTGCTTACCAGAGTGCATGAAATATCACACGAGGTTGGGCTCGAGATAAAAAGAAGAAAGACAAAGACGATGAGAAATGAGTATGTAATGGAAGATTAAACATCATTGGAGGGAGAAAGGATTAATGAGGTAGAATTGTTTAAGTATTTAGGATTATGATCTCCAATATAGCGTCTTTAGAATTAGAGTTTAGTGAAAGATTGAAAAAAGCAAATCAGACAATGGCTAGGTTAAGTAAAATTTGGAAATCAAATCTCCTGAAATTACATATAAAAATCAGACTATATATCAGTTTCGTGAGATCGGTGTTACTCTATGGACATGAGTCATGGTATGACAATGAAACAATCTTCAACAGATTTAGTAGATTTGAGAACAAAGCTCTCAGAAGGATATTAGGAGTTAAATGGCAGGACATAATTAGAAATGAAACTATAAGAGAGATTACTCGAGTGCCATAAGTGGATGAGATTATGATGAGTGGTAGATGGAGATAGTTTGGGCATGCTCTTCCATCCCACAAGAGATATTAGTTCACCAAACGTTCGGCTAGGCTCCACAAGGCACTAGAAGAGTTGGAAGACCCAGGCTTACGTGGCTGAGGACTATGAAGCACGAAGTAGATGATGAATGGAGAAGTAATGAATCAAAAGCTCAAGCCATAGACGACTGGCGAAATCTAACCGAGGCCCTATGCGCCAATAGGCCTAGGAGGAGATGATGATGATGATGATATATATATTATATATATATATATATATATATATATATATATATATATATATATATATATATATATATATATATATATATATATATATATATACATATATATATATATATATATATATATATATATATATATATATAAAGAAGGCAACCGTGGTACCCCATAAGAATGGGAAAAGGCACGGTAATAGATGATGATATATATATATATATATATATATATATATATATATATATATATATATATATATATATATATATATATATATATATATATATATATATATATGAGGATGAGGATGAGGATGATGATATATATATATATATATATATATATATATATATATATATATATATATATATATATATATATATATATATATATATATATATATATATATATATATATAAAGAAGGCAACCGTGGTACCCCATAAGAATGGGAAAAAGGCACGGTAATAGATGATGATATATATATATATATATATATATATATATATATATATATATATATATATATATATATATATATATATATGTATATATATATATATATATGACAAATTTCGTAGATAATTTGTATTTTTCCTACCATACACACCTTAGCTATTTACATGGGGTATTATTTTGGCGGAGCTGAAATGACGAGCCATTAAATTTTAACGAGGGTTAACTACCCCTCGCTAATTAGCGGGGGGTAGGGAAGGGGTAGCTAGCTACCCCTCCCCCCCTCACACACTGTGAATAGCTCAATTCACTTAAAGGTAGGACTTGACTTGGGGGTCAGGGCTAGCGGGTAACATTTGCGTAAATAGCTAAGGTTTGTATAGTAGGAAAAATACAAATTATCTACGAAATTTGTCATTTGTTCCGTAACCTAATACAAACCACGCTATTTACATGGGGTGACTTAACCTTAGGAAGGGCGGAAAGTCCCCAGCCTTCTGGCTTCGTCTTTACCCGGGACTCCAATTCCGAGTTGTAGAACTCAAGGAACGGGAGCCCCTAACCCTCACACGTTGTCATGTTTGACCAGGATGTGTGTAAAGGAGAATAACGTGACTCGTCCTAGGAAGTTGACCTGGAGTTCTTATGTGGAACTCTAGGCTAGGACGTTCCCAATACCACCTCGTCAGGGTATGGGAGACGCGACAGTATTAAGGCTAATACTAGGAGCACAAGGAAGCATGGTTTACTTGCAGAGGTTGAGGTCAGCTGCGCAAAGACCTGGATGCTGCTATCCCCAAGAGAGGGGAAAATGAAGAAAGAAGTAAGGGCCAGACTTACTCTTTCGAACACGCAGACTAAAACCGGGTAACAATGCCCTCAACCTTCTGCTACTTGTCCAATAAGGAGCCTGAGGTTAGACCAGCTGTTGTGCAGCCACCACAGGACCGATAGAAAACGTATCGAGATTCCTGTGGGTCACGTCTTGCAGGTAGTGGGCTGTGAATGTCGTCTGACGTTTCAAGACCCCAGCTTGTAGAACCTACCTCACAGAGAAGTTTCTCTTGAAGGCCAGGGAAGTAGCAACACCCCTGATGTCGTGAGCTCTGGGACGACGTGACGGAGGAGAGTCGGGATTCAAGGTGCTGCTTATCACCTTGCGAATCCATGAAGAGATGGAGTTCTTGGTGACCCTCCTCTTTGTCCTCCCTGCGCTCACAAACAAAGCTTGCACATGAGGACGGGCTGCAGCTGTTCTTTTGAGGTAGTGCCTCAGACTCCTGACTGGGCACAGTAACAGATGGTCTGGGTCATTTGTTACAGAACGTAGCCTCGTTACCCTGAAGGAGTCGAATCTTGGATCCGACACCCCAGGGTTTTGAGTCTTAGCAATAAACTCAGGGACGAACCTGAACGTTACCTCCCCCCATCCCCTTGAATGGGCAACGTCGTAAGAGAGACCATGAAGTTCACTTACTCGTTTGGCTGAGGCCAACGCGAGTAGGAACACGTCTTCCACGTTAGGTGGCGATCAGACGCCTGGAGTAATGGTTCAAAGGGAGCTCTTTTCAGAGCCCTGAGCACTTGAACCACGTTCCAAGGAGGGGTCTGACTTCCGACTGGGGGCAAGTAAGCTCGTAGTTGCGTATGAGTAGAGAAAGTTCCAACGAAGAGGAAATATCCACTCCTTTCAGCCTGAAGGCTAAGCTTAAGGCTGAGTGATAGCCTTTCACCGCCGAGACCGAAAGGCGCATTTCCTCCCGAAGATATACAAGGAACTCCGCTATTGTTGGAATAGTGGCATCGAACGGAGAGAAACCCCTTCCACGACACCAACCACAAAAGACTTTCCACTTCGCTTGGTAGACGCTGGCAGAGGATTCTCGCAGGTGTCGAAACATCCTGTCCGCAACCTGTTGAGAAAATCCTCTCTCCGTGAGGAGTCGCTGGATAGTCTCCAGGCGTGAAGCCGAAGGGAAGCTACGGCCTTGTGGAAGATGTTGCAATGTGGTTGTATGAGTAGCTCGTGACGTGGAGGGAGTTCTCTTGGGGGTTCCGTTAGGAGTTGCAGAAGATCCGGGAACCATTCCGCATGATGCCATAGCGGAGCTATGAGAGTCATGGAGAGGTTGACCGATAGGTTGGCCTTGTTGAGCACCCTTCTCATCAGACAAAAAGGTGGGAAGGCGTAAACGTCCATGTTGTCCCACCTGTGTTGAAATGCATCCTGCCAGAAAGCCTTGGGGTCCGGGACTGGAGAGCAGTAAAGGGGCAGCCTAAAATTCAAGTCTGTCGCAAACAGGTCTACAGTGGGAGAACCCCACAAAGTCAGGACTTTGTTGGCTATCTGAGGATCCAAAGACCACTCGGTACTCACTATCTGCATCGCCCTGCTGAGGCTGTCGGCGAGGACATTCCTCTTGCCAGGAATGAAGCGAGCTGACAGTGAGATCGAGCGGGTTTCGGACCATCTCAGAATCTCTACTGCAAGATGGGATAGCTGTTGCGAGAAGGTACCTCCCTGCTTGTTGATATAAGCCACTACTGTGGTGTTGTCGCTCATCACCACCACGGAGTGGCACGCCAGGGTTTGCTGGAACTGTTGAAGAGCCAGAAAAACGGCCTTCAATTCTAGCAGGTTGATGTGGAGGCACCTTTCCGATTCTGACCAAAGGCCTGAGGCTCTTTGGTTCAGAATGTGGGCCCCCCACCCTTGATTTGACGCGTCCGTAAACAGAGTCAAATCTGGGGGGAGGACGAGGAGATCTGCTCCCTTCCGTAGGTTCTCGTCGTCCAGCCACCATCGAAGATCCACCCGTTCCGAAGGTCCTATGGGAACTAGGAAGTCCGGGGAATCGTTTCCCTGATTCCATCGTGACTTCAGCCGCCACTGAAGGGATCTCATCCTGAGGCGGCCGTTTGGAACAAGACGAAACAAAGATGATAGATGGCCTAAGAGACGTAACCACAGTTGGGCCGGAAGCTCTCCTCGTCTGAGGAAAGGTTCTGCTACCTTCCTCAGCCTTGCTATCCTTTCGTCTGAGGGAAAGGCTTTGTGGAGAATCGTGTCTAGTTTCATGCCTAGGTATACCAGTTTCTTTGTAGGGCGCAGAGAGGACTTCTCGAGATTTACCACGATCCCTAGATCTTGGCAAACTTCCAGAAGCCTGTCTCGGTGTCGCAGAAGGGTCGACTCCGAGTCTGCCAGGATTAGCCAGTTGTCCAGATAACGAAGGAGACGGATGCCATTCCTGTGAGCCCACGACGAGATCAGAGTGAACACCTTGGTGAACACCTGGGGTGCCGTGGAGAGACCGAAACACAGCACCTTGAACTGGTAGGTCTTGCCGTCAAGGCCGAATCTTAAGTACTTCCTGGAAGACGGATGGATGGGGATCTGGAAGTACGCGTCCTTCAAATCCAGAGTGCACATAAAGTCTTGTGGTCGCACTGCAAGTCTGACCATGTCCGCTGTCTCCATACTGAAACGAGTTTGTACGACAAACTTGTTCAGTGCTGAGAGGTCGATGACCGGTCTCCAGCCTCAAGACGCCTTCTTTTCAAGAAAGAGTCGACTGAAAAAACCTGGGGAGCCGTCGTCGATCTCCTGGAGAGCATCCTTCTTGAGCATGGTCTCGACTTCAGCCCGGAGGGCCAACCCCTTAGCTGATCCCAAGGCATAGGAGTTCAACGACACTGGATTCGCTGTCAGGGGAGGTAGAGATGTTGTGAACGGGACGCGATACCCTTGACCGATCACAGAGACCGTCCAAGGGTCGGCCCTGAGTTGCTGCCACCTCTGCACGCAACTTTTTAGGCATCCCCCCACAGGTGGACACGCAGGGGGACTGCCACTCCTAGTGTTTGCGACCTTTACCGCTTCCTCTAGGAGTTCTACCTCCCTTAGAGGACTTGCCGCGTTTCTTGTCTTTCGGCTGAAAGGACTGCGGCTTAGACACGCTTGCCTTAGCTGCCGGAGCCTGCTTAGGTGTCCTGCGAGGCTGCTGTTGACGTTGTTGTTGAGGGGCTGGAGGTTTATAGGGCCGAGATGTCAGGGCCCTTTGGAGGAGAGAGTCCTGGTTCGACCTCCTCCACCTCTCAGCCGACTGCTCCATGTCACGAGGCTCCAGTAACTCCCCTCCTAAAATAGAGGAGTTCCTGAGCCTGCTGACGTCTGCAGTGGGGATCTTCGGATGGAACCTCTCGGACACTGAATCGCGTCTTTTGAGGATCAAGTTGGCCCACAGGTTAGTGACCTGGTGGGCTAGAAACTCAATAGAGCGAGTGCCCGAGAGGAGGTTGGTCTCCAAAGCTCTCCTATTGCTCTCCTTGGACAGATCCTCAGATCACAATAGGATGCCCAGAGACCCAAGCCAGAGATCAAGCCACGAAGTTGCCTGCATGGCACTCTTCGCGACTTTTTCCAGGTTTTGGGTCTCTGACGCCGCAAACGTCACCTGCCGGGTAGAGAGCTTCTCGAAAGGAGTTCCCTTAGCTAGTTCTTCCACGAAATGATGGAGTGGAAGAGACATGCAAGACTCCCCGTCGATCTCGAAATACCTCCTCTGTTGGACTAGAGGAGGTGGGAGGAGTCTGAACCCGGCAGAAGAACGTCCTGAGGAGGCCAGACCGGAGAGTTGAGCTATGACCTTGTCCCTGGCGCCTTTCACCCCTTTAGACCAGGCCAAAGCCGCACTAGTCTTGGGAGGCTTCTGGACACCAAAGACCTCGTCAAGCACGGTGTCTTTCCCCTCGCGAGGGGCTGTCTCCGGGTCCTTGATTTTGTTGAGCTCCCTCATCAATCCAAGGACCTGCCAGAACGCATGTTCTGACTCGCTGTGCTCTCCTCTTGGTAGACTGGCAGCTAAGTCTCCCATCCCCAAGAGGTCTTCTTGGGGAGAAACGTGGACGTCCTCCCTAGGGATTGCTGGCTCTTGACAAATCCTCGATAAAGATTTCGGAACAGTCTTGGTGTCCTTCGATTCCCTCCTGGGAGGAAAGTAGGACTATAACACAGACCCGAGGAGGAACCTCCTCCCGTGCAACCCCTCCTTTATCCGGAGAAAATTCTCCCCTTGGTGCCAAGGGAGAATTCTCCGAGTTAGAGGAATCCCCCGAGGACGAGATAAACTCATCTACAGGAGGGGGTGGAGCTGCAGAGGTTGGAGACGGAGAAGGGGCCGCCTGATGGGGTACCTGGAGACCAGCTTTTCCCGGGGAGGAGTCACCACGAAGCCCACTCCTTTCCTTTTCTTCAACGGTGGAGAACCCATCACAGGGTCTCGTCCCTGATCAGTGCTGGAAGGCTCAATAGCCTGGACCACAGCATTGATCATGTGGCGGAACCATGGTAGACGGGTAACTGACGCTGTGTTAGCAATCCCCGCTGGAGAAAAGGGGATCTCCCGACCCTTAGGAGTGGACACCACGGGGCCTTCCTGAAAAGAAAAAGATGATTGCCTAGACCTCTCTGCCGATCATTCTTGTTCTGCCGTTGTCCTCCTCTTGCGCGGAGGTGAATCCTGGGAACGCCTCCCAGGAGGAGCGTCCTGCTGAGGATCCTTACGATCCGTATGACCCACACGGGCTGGAGCGATGCCGCGCCCGGGAGAGCTCGTGAAAAAAGTTTCGCGCGCGGGCGAGGTAGCGCGATGGCGCGTAGGGGAGCGACCTGTGGGTGAGCGTTCGCGCGTAGGAGAATGGCGGCCATAGGACCACGAATGATGGCGCGCAGGTGATTGGTGCGCAGGTGAACGCGCGTGGGAGCGCACAGGTGAATGGCGCGCAGGAGGGTATGCACGAGGTCGAGCAGGAGAGCGTGCATATGAACGCGTAGGAGAACGTTCCAGAAAATGAGCTGGCGAGTGGCCGCGCGACCTCTTAGGAGAGCGCTGGTGATGGTGGGAGGGAGAGAGATGTCTCCTAGAAGACTTGATCTCCCTCAACTGGTGACGCGCAGATCTGTTAGTGATTGGGGCGCATGAAGGAGAGGCCCCTTCTTTAGAGCCTGCAGGCCCCACAGCATGTTGGCGTGAAGGGCGAGCTGAAGGAGATCGTGGGCGTGTGTGCGCCAAACTTAAGAGGCGCTCAGAAATCGAAGGGCGCGCAGGGGCAACTGGAAGTGCAGGAATCGACGAGTGAGGCTAAGGTGAACCCTTGCGAGCGTCTGAATCAGAAGATCTTGAGGGCGCTGGCAAGCATGGGCGCGCAGGGTGTGCAACAGGCACAGGCACTAGTGCGTGCTTGCGCGCGCACGCAGGAGAGTGTTGGTGCACAGTGCGCTCATCAGGAAATTGTTGCTTCTCAGGCTGGGGGCGCCCTAAGGAGAACTGGCGAGCAGGGGAGCTCTGGCGAGTAGGAGATCGCTGGCGCGTTGGAAGGCATTGCACCTTCTCTGGGTGTCCAGGAGAGCGCTGGCGCGCAGGAGAGCAATGACGCGCAGGAGATCGCTGGCGCGTTGGGGAGTGTTGGTTCTTCACAGGCTGAAAAGCGCGCCCAGAAAGGCGCTGGCGAGCAGGAGATCGCTGGCGTGTTGGGGAGCATTGATCATCCTCAAGATGAAGAGCGCGCTGGCGAGCAGGAGAGCGCCGGCGCACAGGAGATCGCTGGCGCGTTGGAGAGCGCTGGCGAACAGGAGATCGTTGACGAGTAGGTGACGAAGATAACCTACGCTCAACTACACGCAACCGCGCAGGTGCACGCACAGGGGCCAGGGACTTAACCCCAGAGTCCTTTTCCCCCGAAGGAGACGGAGCCTGTAGGATTACAGGTGACGGCAGCACTGAAGATCTGGCAAGAGTAGGGGATCGTGAGAGAGGTCAAGGGATGTTGTAGGTATGACCTTCTCCTGACGAGGTAGTTCCTTCGCAGGGGGAGGAGAAGGAGACCCAAACAGGCACCTCTTCACCTCTTTATAGGGAGAAGGGAGCCCCCTCTCTCGAAGAGGCCTACGGGCCTTACGTCGAATGTGACCCCTGGGAAAGGAGTCAGGGTCATCGGTCCTTCGAAGAGGTGTCTCTGAAAGCGCGTTTCCCCGGGGGGGAGACGAGCTCGCAGGAGAGACCGGAGGACCCACCCTTCCCTCCGAAGGCTGCGCGGAAGGGAGAGGTGAGTCTTCAGCAACATCCGAGGCAGCAGGATCAAGGATTTGACTTGACACGTCAGAAGGGACAGACAAAACAGCGTCGACAATGTCCGAAGGATATACCTCCGGAATTACCGGCGACTGTTTGACTGCAGCCCCCAGCTGCAACAAGTCAAACAGGCCTTCCTTGGAGGGAGTGCCCTTAAGCCTCAAGGAAGCCCAAAGCTGAAATAAACCATGGTTAGATACCGTACAGTCAAATTCATCAAAATATAAAATATCCTCCCCCGGGGGAGGAGAGGGAACAACCTCACTAAGGAAGGCCACGCCCTCTCCACCACCCCAAGGTTGGCAAAAACCACTAGGGCCTGCGATCTCACTTGGCGGTTTCACAGGTGAAGCCGGATGAGGGAGACCTTCGGAGGAGGTTTGGGCGGCGCAAGGAGAGTCCTTAGAGACCTCCTTCTTCAAAGTCACCTTCGAAGGAGATCGGTCTCTCTTGGGCTTCTTTTTGCACTTACGGCCGAACTTCTCACACTGGGAGGCAGACCACTCCCTGCACTCACTGCACACATTTTCCTTGTCACACCGTTGACCTCGGCAAAGAGGGCAAAGGGCGTGAGGATCCGTATCCAAAGAGGACATAAAAGTCCCACACAGACGATTAGGAAGTCCAGGGCAAGTACGCATTGTTAGAGTCGAGGCCAACTTCACACACAAACTGGTTAAAGAGAAAGCAGATTATTAAAGGCTGTCAAGCGAGGGTGAGAGTAGAAACGTCTGATCATCACCCGAGCCAAAGTGAATTGAGCTATTCACAGTGTGTGAGGGGGGAAGGGTAGCTAGCTACCCCTTCCCTACCCCCTGCTAATTAGCGAGGGGGTAGATAACCCTCGTTAAAATTTAATGGCTCGTCATTTCAGCTCCGCCAAAATAATACCCCATGTAAATAGCGTGGTTTGTATTAGGTTATGGAACAAATATATATATATATATATATATATATATATATATATATATATATATATATATATATATATACATATATATATATAAATATATATATATATATATATATATATATATATATATATATATATATATATATATATATATATATATATATTCATATATATATATAAATATAAATATATATATATATATATAAAATTTATAAAAGAGAGAGAGAGAGAGATAGAGAGAGAGTGTGTGTGTTTCTATCCATGACGGTGGTAAATAATAGTAATAGTAAAACAACCTCTGACTGGTACTTAACGGACATACTGCTGTACTCTCCACAAAGAGACTAATTACATCACCTTGGACCTTCTACAAGGATACGTAATATAGTGCTTAAGAAGTTGGAACGTACTACAGCGCCCATTATTTTATTGATTTTCAACAATCATGTACACGTTCATATGTACCATATTAATAATTATAGTAAACATGAGATCATACTCTTAACACCCCCAATTGATCTCATGCCAAATAATCAATTACATATTTTGCAAACAGCAATTAACTACATGAATTACAAAATAAAATCATAAAAGTTTCATACATAAAGTTATAAACAATTTAACAGTTTTTTGGTGAGATAGAGGTTTAGGGAAAACATCAGCTATATCTTTATTTGTAGGCACATAAAACCATTCAACGAGACCATCAGCTACAACATTCCTGATAAAATAATAACGCACATCTAGATGTTTCGTTCTTTGCCGATTAATATGATTCCTTGCTAAAAGCTATTCCACCTTGATTATCAACACCTACACTGACTTTGAGTGTATCTTGACTAGCAAGAATAGATGCTAACAGCTTCCTAAGGAACAAAGCTTCTTAGATACAAGCTGAAAAGGGCAATATATTCAGCCTCTCAACTAGATAGAGCAACATTTTGTTTCTTGCTTTTCCATGAAATAAATACACTGTTTTCGCTCAATCTGTAGATAAGCCAGAGATACTCTTGCGATCTGAATAATACGATGCCCAATCCGCATCATTAAAACCTTGTAGACTAATAGAACCATGTGACTTTCTAAATTCTAAAGTATAAACTAAGGTTCCCTTCAAGTACACCTTTCGCTATATTCATATCTCTGACAGTATATTTTGACATCTTTTGTGACAGCTTTGTAACTATATAACTTCAATCTGGACTTGTTGCCATCATGGCATAAATAAAACTATCGACAATTTCTCGGTAAAATCTAGGATCATCTAAGATAGGAGATACATCTTCATCTTTATCTAAACCAACTTTACAAGGAGACACTCTAGGTTTACAGTTTTCAAAATATTGTTTCTGTGACATAACAATACAATCATCCTTTGTTTTGAACTCGATACCTAAGAACCATCTCAATTCACCTAAATCTTTCATTCTAAATTTACTCGACAGAGACTGTTCAACACCCTTCAACAAAGTTTCATTTCTAGCTGCAATGATAATGTCGTCAACCCAGATAATCATAATTACCCTTCCAACTTTAGCTATCTTCCTGTAAACACAAGGATCTGCATCTGATTGTTCAAATTTATTTAGAGATAAATGACTGTGAAACAAATTATTCCAGTTTCTACCACTCTGTTTTAGCCCATAAGATGACGTCTTTAGTTTCCAAACTAGTTTCTCGTCACCATTACTGTTCCCACTATAACCCTCAGGATGGGTTACATATAATTCACAATTGATTGGCGCATTCAAGTAGGCAATTTTTACATCCATTTGAAGTACAATTATTTTTTTTTCTTTTTCGACACATTCTTGCATTAACATTCTGAGGGATGTCATAAGAGCTGTCGGGGAAAAGGTTTCTGTATAATTTACATTCTCTTTCTGAGCATAACATTTAGCTACATATCTTGCCTTGTATTTTACATGTCCACCTACATCAAATTTTGTAGTATAAGCCAATCTTCCACCAATAACTTTTTTACATACAGGCAACCCATTCTTCTCATTAGATTCTGCGCATCTCATAGCATCGTCATATGTTTGAGGTAGGCCTACATAACTTATACGATAACAATAATCATTAGTGATATTTGCGTGATCTGATAAACATTCTACATAGTCATTAAGATACTTAGACCCACTACGTTCTTTGCTTTGGTATCTTCGTTCATTCACATCTTCCAGATGTTTAGGAACATTTAATTCGACAGTATTCTCTCTTACATTAGTTACAAGCTTGACGTTATCTTTTCTGAAATAATAATTATCATCATCATCATCATTAACATTTTGTGTGTCAACAATTTTCCCTATAAATCTTACACATCGAACTCTTTTAATTTTGTTTTGTTTTTGGGCAGGGCACTAGCCACCCGTTGAGATACTGCCGCTAGAGAGTTGTGGGATCCTTTGGCTGGTCAGACAGTACTACATTGGCTTCTTCTCTCTGGTTACGGTTTATTTTCCCTTTGCCTACACATACACCGAATAGTCTGGCCTATTCTTTACATATTGTCCTCTGTCCTCATACACCTGACAACACTGAAATTACCAAACAATTCTTCTTCACTTAAGGGGTTACTGCATTATCATATACTCTTGGTAAGGGTAGAAGAGACTCTTTAGCTATGGTAAGCAGCTCTTTTAGGAGAAGGACACTCCAAAATCAAACCAGTGTTCTCTAGTCTTGGGTAGTGTTATACCCTCTGTGCCATGGTCTTCCACTGTCTCGGGTTAGAGTTCTCTTGCTTGAAGGTACACTCGAGTGCACTATTCTATCTTTTTTCTTTTCTTGTTTTTATTAAAGTTTTTATAGTTTATATAGGAGATATCTATTTTGATGTTACTGTTCATAAAATATTGAATTTGTCCTTGTTTCCTTTCCTCACTTGGCTATTTTCCCTGTTGGAGCCCCTGGGCTTATAGCATCCTGCTTTTCCAACTAGGGTTGTAGCTGAGCAAGTAATGATAATAATTATATGCAGGACTTTCTTTACCATATCCAACAAATGTTCCTTCCTCACTCTTAGCATCTAATTTCTTCCCCTAATTCACGAGAGCAAAACATTGAGAACCAAGCACATGCATATCGCTTAGATTTGGCCTACTTCCCGTGAAGGATTTAACAGGGGATATCTCTAATCTAGGATTATAACACTTACTTCTGATATACGCTGCTGACATAACGGCATAGATCCACAAATATTTCGGTAAATTCGAATCTAAGAGTAAACACCTGGCCATTTCAAATAATGTTCTAATCTGTCTTTCTGCTGATCCCTTCTGAGGACACATGGGTGCAGAAGTTTCATGCTTTATTTGGTTTTCTACCATCAACTCTTTGAACTCTCTATTCGTGAACTCGCCACCATTATCACGTCTCAACCTTTTAGCATAACCATAGGGGCCTACATCTGCTATTTCCTAGTGGCTTGAGTAGTATCGCTTTTATTCTTTAGAAAATATAGCATAACTAATCCTGAATAGTTGTCTGTGAAATTCAAAGCATACCTGAAACCTTCTCTAGCTGCAGGATCTACTGGACCTGGTAAGTCACAATGTATTAGTTCAAGAGTAGACTTTGCCCTAGCATCAGATATTCTTGCCCTTTCATTAACCATTTTACCTTTTATAGAAACTGTACAATCTTCGACTTTTGTATCAGAGATTTTCATTCCTTCTACGACCTTCTCTAATTTCTTGACACCTTGGAGATTACAATGACCTAAAATTTTATACCACTCATGCAAAAAAATGCGATGCCTTTCTAGAGGAGATAGCACTGTTAAGGAAATACAATGGACCTCTTCTCTGAATATCAAACCTAGTACCCTCTTTACAAGTGAGTTCGGCTGAGTTTTCTTTGAATTCTACACTTGCCCCTTTAGTTGCTGTGTAATGTACAGAAAATATGTTTTGCTTAGATGAGGGAACATACAAAGCATTATCAAGAATAGCTTTTCTAACACCACCCTTATTGTCAACAATATCAATTTATGCACATCATCGACCTTTAGCTAAACTTACACAGCTACCATCAGCCAATTCTAAACCATTTTCATCACTAACAAAGCTAGGGTCAAAGAAAATAAATTTCTCCTTATCATTTACTATGAGAGTAGTTGCACCAGTTGAGTAGTTGAGCCGCTGAGGTGTGGACGTGTTTTGTGAGGAGCTCCATTCAACACTCACCCTGAATCGTGTTTTAGCTTTTGTTTCTCACTTACAATATCATTGGAAAGATATTAGTTAATCTTATGGAGAAACCTAAGTGAGAAGAAACAGTACACCATGTCTGTCCCAAACAATTTCTGTCTCATATATGAAACAACGGAGGGAGACCGGAAAAAATGGATAGGATGTGATTGCAATAAATTCCATCATAAGAAATGTGTGTATATAGTGGCAGGAATCACTGAAAATGAACGAAAGAACCTAGATTGGTTATGCCCACACTGCTTAGGAGAAGCCATACAAACCAATTTATATATATCAAAATTGAAGGAAATTGTGAATATAAGAGAAGAGGCGCTGAGCGAACAGGACGTTAGAATCGATAAATTGGAAAACAAAATTGTGGACCTTAGCGCACACGCAGAAAATTCCGCCCAGAATACTGACCTCACTGAGAAAGTTAATAATCTTGCTATGAATATGAAATCAATTAAGGCAACAATTCAATCATTGATGGACCCAAAACAGGAGAAAACGTCATATGCTGACAAAGTTAAGGAAAAAAATCTGTTGGTAATTAAATCAACAAATACTGAAATTCCTGAAAGAAAACATGAGGTTGAAGAGGCACTTAAAGACATTGCTATACCTAACACGAGGTCAACTTCGAATGGAAAGGTTGCGGTAAACTTTGCAAACAAAATGATCAGAGAAGATGCCACAAACAAAATTCAGACATTGGTTGCCGACACTGAAACGAGAAAAATTGGAAAACTAAAGCCAAAAATAATGATATGCAATGAATACACTGATGAAGATGATGTAGTTAATGCTTTTATTCAAAGAAATCGTTGCCTGGACCAAATCCAAAATATAGAAGAGAAGATAGGTGCTGAAATGTGATCCAGATGTTTGAAGGGCTATTCATGATAATAGGGACAACGTTTTGTTATGATGGGGTACTTATAACATACGTGATAGGTACTACGTGATTACCTGCTACCACTGTCAGAGGTATGGACACTTTGAAAAGGGCTGCAAGTCTAAGAATAATGATAAAGTCTGTGGGAAATGTTCAGGAAAACATTCCACCAAGGAGTGTAATTCGCAAGTGTCAAAGTATATCAACTGCACAAAGTTAAACAAACCAATTGACCACATATTAAGTTCTAGAGACTGCACACGACTTGGAGTTGAAAAGACTTGCAGAAACTACTGATCATGGTTACTTAGGACGTCATAAACTGTGGCTATATAAATATACAATCTGTAGGTAATAAAACTATTCAAATTAGAGAATTGATAAACGAGAAATATGTGGACATACTAGCATTATTTGAAACATGGTTAAATAACATAGATAAGACTAAGATCACTGAAATGACACCCCGCACACACCTTCTTTCACATACCAAGAGAGGGTAGGTCTGGTGAAGGTGTCGGAATTTTTATCCATAAAGGTTACTCAAACCTTAAAATGTTAAAAAAAGAATTAGTGTAACAAGCTTTGAATATATAGAAATAAACCTTACACACACACACACACAAAAAAAAAAAAAAAAAAAAAAAAATATCCTTAGTAACAGTCTACAGACCTCAGAGAACAAACTCTAGTATCTTTTTTTAAGAATTCAGTGCTCTCATTGAGATGATTATCATGGAGAAAAATGAATTAGTTTTTTATGGAGACTTAAATTTTTGGATGAATGACGCATCAAATCCTGACGCTTTGGCATTTAGTAAGTTATTAGAATCATATCGACTATAGTCTATTTTTTATAGCGGTGCATATTTGCACCCACTCACAGGGGGTGCCCTTTTAGCTCGGAAAGGTTCCTGATACCTGATTGGTCGGAAGTATTTTTGTCCAAACACCTTCATTGTTCTCGAATAATTACCAAGTAATGTGAATCGAAACTTATCTATTAACCTATATTTCTCCATCAGATATATGTTTTGTCAATAAACAATGTGAAAGAATAAATATATTATAAAGAATATTCTTGGTAAGTCTAAATTTAATAACACAATCCGCCGAAGTCAACGACAGCAGCTTGTTTTCGGATGCACGCTTTGTAATTTTGTAATTTTTCACATATTTTAACGCAAATTGGGATAAATTACACTCAGCATAAGTTAAACATGTTATTATAAACTTTCTTTGAATACCAGAATTTACCAAAATCATGGAATTAATAAAACCCGATATTTGTGAAAACTTATGGGGAGGTAAAAGAACAGCCTGTAGCTGCCTGGCGGGAAAACGATCCCTTCTGACTTGTAGACGCAGTTTTTTTTTTCTTTCGTAATACAGTTAGGCCTATTCCTTTCAGTTTAAATAGTCTTGCATTGTCTCTCTTTGTATTATTTTGCTTATTATTTTCCACATTCTTGTAAATGATATGCTGGAAATGATGGATGAAAATAAATGTAGTATATTAATACTACTCGATCTCAGTGTATATGAACTCCTACTAAACGATAAACGGTGCATCGGCGTTGAAGATCAAGCTTTCGAATACCTAAAAGACTACTTGGTTGGTAGAAATTACTGTGGGCAAATTGGAAACTCTTATTCATCATATGAACCTTTAAACAGAGAGGTACCCCAGGGAGTGTACTTGACCCAATCTTATTCTGCATCTATACTATTGCTCCATCAAAAATACTTTAAAAGCATGGTGTGAAGTTCAACTATTTGGTGATGACACACAATTTCACTTCTCCATAAATGATATAGATGACACTACTGAAGCTCTAAACCGAATCCTTGATAGTGTTTGAGAATAGATGACAATTAAACAACTAAAATTAAATGAGAACAAAACTGAGTTCATGGTGGGGGGTGAGAGAAACAGCATGAGAAGCTTAGGTGATATTCAAATGAGCATAAATAATGACGCAGTGCCGATATCTAGTGAAGTTCGGGATCTACGTGTATTTCTTGCCGGTAACTTGTCTCCCAATGCCCAAACAAATAATGTACTAAAAACTGCTGGTTATCATCTAAGAAATATTGCTTTTATAAAAAAGTACCTGCATGAAAATTCTGTAAAGAAACGTGATAAACTGTGTTATTACCAGGACTGACTACTGCAACTCCATCTATTACAATTTACCAAAAGTACAACTTAAGAAATTACAAAACATAATAAACAGAGGAGCAACACTGATAAAAGGTGTCCTAGCTGGAGAAAAGATGAAGAGAATTGCTACATATTGTGCAGCCAGCAAATCGTGTCGACACGAAAATAGTTACAGATGGTTTCAAACTATCGGAACCTAGATTATGTGTACTGTAGGTTCCAGAGCCTTTAAATATGCGGCCCCAAGACTATACAATAAGCTCCCACGAGACATCTGAATGATTGATTAAGGCTTTCAAGAGGAAACTGAAGACATTCTTATTCCATGAGTTGAATGACAGTGACAATTTAACACTAAATGAGCAATACGTGATATGAAACATTGAATACTCTGAACGAACAAGATATAACGACAGTGGAGGTCCTGTAGAAAGTAGGGTTCCCCTGCTGTATGTGACCAGAAAAGTAGCCGTCAAAGTAAGTAAGTAAGATCTCTAATTTCTTGACATCTTGGAGATTACAATGACCTAAAATTTTATACCACTAATACAAAATATGCAATGCCTTTCTAGAGGAGATTGCACTGTTAAGGAAATACAATTGACCTCTTCCCTGAATGTCAAACCTAGTACCATCTTTACACTTGAGTTCGGCTGAATTTTCTTTGGATTTTACACTTGCTCCTTTAGTTGCTGCGCTATGTACAGAAAATATGTTTTGCCTAAATGAGGGAACACACAAAGCATTATCAGGAATAGTTTTTCTATCACCACCCATATTGTCAACAATATAAATTTAAGCACGTCCTCGACCTTCAGCTAAACTTATACGGCTACCATCAGCCAATTCTATTCAATGCCCATCACTAACAAAGCTGTGGTCAAAGAAAATAAATTTCTTCTTATTCACTATGTGAGTAGTTGCACCAGTGTCTACTAATAAAGAGCTTAC
>NC_090734.1:68765176-68772676 GCF_036898095.1 Palaemon carinicauda
TTGACTTGATTTAGCTTAACTGGGTTTTAAATATTTTCGGCCAAGTTCGTGGGATTTCATGTACAAATGTGTCTAACTTTTGCTTTAAAGACTAGTACAGTCTTGGGTCACAGGGCCTTGTGTCCGACCCCATTTCAATCATTAATCATTGCAAGAGACCTCGAGTCACGCATATTTTGATTGTCTTTTCATTTTGCTACATAGCATTTCCCTTATTTCGTTTTGTTCTTCTTTACTTTTGTTGCTGTTAAGATATCCTTTTCTTTTAATGCAAATATTGTGTAATGAAATAATATTAGGTTAATTACACCTCTTCGTATTTTTACTCATTCATTTATTTGATTATGCCTATTATGAATATTTAATCTCGGGACAGTATACCCGATATATTGGAAGGAGTAAGTAAGTCTAAATACTTTTAAGAGTATTAGTGTTAGTGTGTTAGCGAGTGACTTAGTATTGAATCTGTACGCTTTGAAGGTAAAGATCCTTATCTATACCTTTTACTTTACCACAATACATCACTGTTCCTTTCATTGCCTTTGTCTATGTTAACGTAAATGCTTGTCCAGCAGCTCACTGGGGTCCCTGGAACGGATTCGAAACAGAACCTAAGGCCGGCCCTAGATGTAACTGTTTATCTGAACGATATAACTGATCAGATAAATCGTTACGATAAAACTGACATGTAGGGGGGAAATTTGCGCAGATTTTGATCGTTTCAGATGAACTGATCGAGCGGCATGAACAGTTTAATCATTCATACTTTTTATCTGAACAATCTAACGATTGTCAGTCTTTCATGAGGCGTTATTGCACATCTCATGACTGTGTCTTCTATCTCTATGAAAGGTGTTACTAATGATAAAAGGTTCAAGTATGTTTCCTTGTTCATCCTTAGATAATTTTTCCAATCCTTAGGCACTGCTTTCAACTCCGCCAACAAGTTTGTATGAGTATAAGTTTTTCTTTTCAGTAGCCATTCTCTACTCCACTTGCAACCTCGCTTAGATCCAGAGGCACTTTTTGCCCTTTTTTACGCATAATGTCACAGCTAAACCTGCTAGAGTCAGAAAATCCTCCTCCTCGGATGACATTATGGAAACTGTGGAACAGATGCAAGTTGTAACGATATATCAGAATGGTGTAGGGGCAGCGACGTTAAGCCCCCCTGACACTTGCACGCATTTCTGGCATGTACTGGCACGCAAAATGCGTGCCAGTGCGTGCCACTTTTGTGGTATGCACTGGGAGGTTCCCGCACTGTTCACGACAAGTTCACGACACGTTCAAGCATAGTTCACGACAAGTTCACGCCACGTTCACGATATGGCACGAATCGGCACGACTAGTTCACGACAAGTTCACGACACGTTCACTCATCTTTCCGCATCATTCCGCATCGTTCACGCATCGTTCACTCCAGTTCACGACTTGGCCACATCATATATAAAGACGGGGCTTTCTACATGATTTTTATCAAAAGTGTATTCTTGTGCTAATCTTTGATTAATATCCCCTGTATTAATGTGTGGGTTATCTTTATAGATATTTGTAACAATTATACTTCTATTTAGTATATATTTTATTATTTAATTATTATTATAGGTAATTAACTGGTTTGAATAATTTTTAAGCTTTATAATTTACTGAAAAAATAATATTTTATGGCAGTTATATGCTGATCAGATATTTGGAACCCACTTTACATTATCTTAGAATTTAATTGAAAGATGACTATTCCATTCATTAGTTTTGTTGTATCTTTTGTGAACTAATATCATTGAAACTGAGGCAGAAAAGATATTATCTCTAAAAATATTAGGTTGGTTAGGTGCCCCGTGAGCATTGAAGTCTCTCGCCAGGGTAAATTTCTTTAGTCGCCCTTATCTAAATGACAGTTGTAAACTTTTTTTCAGTTTTATAACTTTTCCTGTTTGTTTATATATATATATATATATATATATATATATATATATATATATATATATATATATATATATATATATATATATATATATATATGTATGTTTGTGTGTGTATACACATTCTATAAACCACAAGCAAAATGAAGAAAATATATCTCTCTCTCTCAAGTATTACACCTGCTCATGAAGGGATTAAAGAACTTCTGTCCTCTTTTTGTGCTATAAAATCAATAATTCTCTCTCTCTCTCTCTCTCTCTCTCTCTCTCTCTCTCTCTCTCTCTCTCTCTCTCTCTCTCTCTCTCTCTCTCTCTCTCTCTCAATTAAATAAGGAAAGGGGAGAGGTAAAAGAATATATTGTCATTATACAGATTTTTTCTTTGATGATTATGAGGAAGTAGGGATAAGTCCATTGATTTAATTGCCACGCACTGGCATGCATCCTCCCTCATCGTCCCTCAGTAGGGATAAATCCATTGATTTAATTGCCACGCACTGGCACGCATCCTCCTGCATCCTCCCGCACTGTTCACGACACGTTCACTCCATTTCGCGCATCATTCACGACTAGTTCACGACAAGTTTGTCGTGACAATGCGTGCCACAAATTTTGAACATTTCAAAATTCTCGCCACGCATGGCACACATGCCACGCACCGTTCACGACACGTTCACGCCAGTTCCCGCATCGTTCACTCCAGTTCACAACAAAAGGCATGACAATGCGTGCCACAAATGCGTGCAAGTGTCAGGGGGGCTTTAGATGGCTTGCAACGATTTTTATCTGCTCAGTTATATCGTTCAGATAAACAGTTACGTCTACGGCTGGCCTAAGAGTGTAGATGACCTTAGATTGACAAAGCTAAGGTAGACCCACAATTAATTATTTAGTCACGTGTGGAGTTTTTAAGTCTCTGGGCGGAGAAGACTTTATTATCAGAGTGGAGCTTCGTGTACTACGTTATCAAAGTTATCAACAAGGGTTTGTGCCTTGAGTGATTGCACTCCTTTTCCTCCCCTGCTGATCTTTGCGTAGCCTACATGACGTAAGGAGACTTTCCCGGAACAAGTTCCCACTTAACAGGTAAATAAAAAAAACACAATTCTCCACAGTTGTAACGAAGACTCCTTATTTAAAAACTTCATATATTTATTTCTTATTAAGATATATATGGGAATATAAGTTGATGGCATGCTAGGATGACGCTATTCTAAGACTTACGATTACTTCACATAAACTACAAGGAAAATGATCGAATATGAACAAATGACTGTATAAATGCAGAAAAGAATACAACCTTATTACTTGAAGCTAACTATTTTAGAGTTGTATTCTTTTTCAAGGCAATTTATTAAGCATTCAGTACCAAACTACATATGCACCATTACTTATAATTATTTACATAATTAAACCCGTACACTTTCAAATGATGTAATAATGTTTCTCTTGATACATGTAGTGTTATCGTGCTCCATATCTTTACACACAACTTACCATTCCTTAAAATTAAATGCATAAAGTATATTTCTTTATTATGAAATAGACAACAATTGATTGTAACGAAAATTACTCTTATTTTCCAGGGGTTGACATCAGTAGGCCGGACGACTACATACATTCCTTGGGTGCAACACATTGGGGATTATGGGGACTAACAGAAGCCTGTGCTAATGGTTCTTACGCCTATGGCTTTGAAATCAAGGTCAGTAACTTATGGGAAAAAAGAAAGGAGAAAAAATAAGAGGATATCCAAATAGCTTTTGAAGCCACTAGATCCCAAAACTTCTTAAGTAATATTGATAATACTGATGAAAATTTTCAAAATTAATCTTTAAACTACTCCTAATTCTATCTATTTTTAGGTAGAACAAGATCAAGGGTCACTTGACGATGATACCAGCGTCAATGCCATTCAGCTATTCTGTCGCACAAAAGAAGGAGTCCACACTGGGGAAATCACGTCCGATACAATGGATTATGGTGTTTGGACTGGCTCACACCACTGCCACAATGGATTTCTTATTGGCTATGACTTGAAAGTATGTCATTCTAGTGTCTCTAGAACATTACTTAATGCATATATTTCTTGATATTTTTATTTCTGTTATTAGAAATAATCTAAAAAGATTAAAATGCCACGAAGCTTAAAGAAATTAAAACTAACTATGTGCTTTATCTTCTGTGATAAAAGTTGATGTGCTGACATGCAAGTGATTTCAGCTACTATAGCCAAAACGTTTACATGCAATGGAATTATCTCAATACAGCATTGTTGTAGCAACTCCAAAATGTCCATTTCAATTATCTTACAGCATTGTTGTAGCAACTCAAGTGTCCATATAAATTATCTTACAGCATTGTTGTAGCAACTCCAAAGTGCCCATATTTCATCAGGAGTAATGCAGCTCATCATAATACAATTTGTTTACACAGGTTCATCAAGAGGCTGGTCTCTTAGGAGATAACACTGCAGCTAATGGTTTAAAGATGTGGTGCTCAGGTGATACAGAACCAATTGAGGCACCAGGAAACCATTGGGGTCAATATATTGGAAGGTCAACTTGTAGGTCAGGGAGTGCTATCTGTGGCATTATGACACGTGTTCAGGAAAAACACTGTGTTTTTGGTGATGACACGGCATTAAATGGTGGTATTTTGGCATACCAACTTGAAAAATTCAAAAATCGTTTTATTGTCTCTCTGTATAGAGAAACATATCGTACATGCTCTCCAGAAGTTTCAACCCATTATTTTTACAAATAACGAAGATATAGAGGTTTTTAAATGATGACGTCATCCTTACTGTGTCGTCTGCATGACTTAGTTTGACAAAATCGTCTTTGTGTGTAATTTTGCATATATATAGCGATTTTTCACTTATATTTCGATCTATCGTACGTCTGACAGAAATGAAAGGCATTGGTAGAGTGTAGATGAACGAAGTCTACTACAATAACAGAAGCCAAAGTTGCCAAAGATGTATAGAAGTTATAATGTATGCCTATGTTTACTTGAAGTTCGTATGTACATTGTGTTTCCACAACGCCTTCGGGAACATTATAGCAAGGCCAATGTTACCTAAGGTTGTAGAAAGAACAAATAGTCAATAATTTTTCCAAACAATGAAAATAGCGGTCTTTAAATGATGACGTCATCCTTATGGCGTCATCTGCCTGACTGAGTTAGACAGGTGCGCAGTTCTCTCTCTCTCTCTCTCTCTCTCTCTCTCTCTCTCTCTCTCTCTCTCTCTCTCTCTCTCTCTCTCTCGAATTATTTACCACTGCCATTTATACAAATACTTTAATTCTCTCTCTCTCTCTCTCTCTCCCTCTCTCTCTCTCTCTCTCTCTCTCTCTCTCTCTCTCTCTCTCGAATTATTTAAAACTCCCATTTATACAAATACTATAATAACAATGTTCAACTCTCTCTCTCTCTCTCTCTCTCTCTCTCTCTCTCTCTCTCTCATGTTTCGAAATCTCGTACCTCTGGCAGAAATGAAAGACATTGGTAGAGGGTAGGTGAATGAAAACTACCACCTACGAACACATCACAAAGTTTCCAAAGACATATAGAAATTATAATGCATGTGTTTATTTACTTGAAGTTTGTATGTTGATTGTGCTTTCACAACGTCCTCTGGAATTTTATAGCAATGCCAATGTTACATAAGGTGATAGAAAGAACAAAAAGTAAGTGGAGAACAAGAAAACAGAAGCCAAAGATGCCAAAGATGTATAGAAGTTATAATGTATGCGTTTGTTTACTTGAAGTTCTTATGTACATTGTGTTTCCACAACGCCCTCGGGAACATTATAGCAAGGCCAATGTTACCTAAGGTTGTAGAAAGAACAAATAGTCAATAATTTTTCCAAACAATGAAAATAGCGGTCTTTAAATGATGACGTCATCCTTATGGCGTCGTCTGCCTGACTGAGTTTGACAGATGCGTAGATCTCTCTCTCTCTCTCTCTCGAATTATATACCCCTGCTATTTATACAAATACTTGTATTCTCTCTCTCTCTCTCTCTCTCTCTCTCTCTCTCTGTACATCTTTTATTAGATAATAGAATGAATCTTTTTTTCATTTGTTCGTATTCCTTGCAAAAATTCTTATTCTCTCTCTCTCTCTCTCTTTCAGATATTGGAGATGAGGTACAGATAAATTTCAATGGAAATATAATTAAGCCAATGACGACTGTGAAAAATTTAGGTGTTCATTTCGATCGGTACATGAACTTTGACTATCACATAGACGGAAATGTATAAAAGGTAATGGGTACTCTTATATACTTGAATAGAGTAAAAGATCATTTTGAGTCAAGTACTCGCAAGATAGTCGTCCAGTCACTAGCTTTAAGTTTTATAAAATATTGCTTAAAAGTTTGGGGATGTACTAAACAAACCACAGCTACAAAGAGTACAAAAGCTGCAGAACTTTGCAGGCAAGAATGGCTGTTGGCAACGTTAGAAAGTTTGAACATGTAACTCCATATTTAAAGGAATTAGAATGGTTGAAAATAAGAGACCAGTATACTCTTGACATGTGCACTATGGTATATAAAGCTTTAAATGATAAGATTCCAGATTGGTTTATACAGTTTCCCACCTGTATCTTTATTCAGTAATGTCACTACACGCCAAAGGGATGATTTGTATGTTGCAAGACATAAAACTAGTATTGGCTCAAGGCAAATCAGAGTCCGAGGTCCAGTGTTGTATAATAAGCAGCCCCGTGAAATAAAAGAAGCAGGCTCTGTGTCTATTTTTAAGTCAAAACTAAAGAATTTATTTTTAAGTCTTAATTATTCTTTTAATCATTAGTACTTTGTTATTAGATTTTAATCTGGCTTATTTTATGTCTTTTACTACTGATACTACATTGTAGTTTTTAAAACTAAGTATCCTAATTCAAAATGGGTTCTGAGTCTGTACATATTTGTGGGACTTATTTATTGTAATCTTATGACTATCTGATTTTTTACTACATATCCTATTTTTTAGAACTGTCTTAGTTTATTTTATTGCCTGTAAGTATTTTTATATACTTATTTATTGATAATTTATGACTATTTGGATTTCTATTTAAAGCTCATTTTACCTATGACTGTCTACTTTTATACATAGTTTCAAATAGTTTCCTAAGGTATTTTTATAGTTGCTATTTTTAATGATTTTGATATTCTTAACCTATACCAAGTTTTATGTATGACTTAAATTCAAATGTTTTATACTGATATGGCTACTTATGTAGAATACCCAATGTACAATGTGGGAAATAAAGGATTATTATTATTATGATTATATGTATCTAGCTCTCTCTCTCTCTCTCTCTCTCTCTCCGGTCTCTCTCTCTCGCTCTCTCTTCGCTCCGCTCTCTCTCTCTCCTCTCTCTCTCTCTCTGCTCTCTCTCTCTCTCTCTCATCTTATTTTATAATAGGATGATTCTCTTTTTCATTTGTACGTATACCCTTGTAAAAGTACTCTCTCTCTCTCTCTCTCTCTCCATCTCTCTCCTCTCTCTCTCTCTCTCTCTCTCTCTCTCTCTCTCTCTCTCTCTGTACATCCTTTTATT
>NC_090734.1:68775176-68777676 GCF_036898095.1 Palaemon carinicauda
TGTAATTTGGATCATTAGGAAAAAAAATGGCGGACATGGTGATGACACGGCATTAAATGATGTTAAGTTTCTTTGCTGTGATCTGTAAAGCCAATAAAATTAAAATCCTTTGCTTTTATGAGTGTCTTTTTTGTAACTTAAGATTTATCCTTGGTCAGTTTACTGTTCATAAGCACAGCTATGAAGTAATTGGATTAAATTTCGAATATTTCACCACTATAAGATACTAGACTCAGGAAAAACATTTTCTATGTCCAATCTAGATTTCAAAGATTTTTAAAAATAAAATTACAAAATTTAAGTTGTTTGTATTCCTATTAACATATACGTTACGACAAAATATACTAAAGGTTTTCTAATTTTCCCTGTCAAAGGGAATCTTTAAGGATTAGTTTTGATGCACATGTCGAAGCTGTTAATTATGTTTTCAGAATCTTGTTGTCTTTTGGTAAAATTGTTATTTAAATTGAAATTAGTAAATGAATTTGGAAGAAATATATAGTATGAAATATCCAATAATCAATGCAACCTATGGACTGGCATTGACCGTTCATGCTCATTTATCCAGAAAGAATATATAAGAATTATCTTCTGTAACTTATGATATGAGACAATACATAACAGATATGCCACTGCTAGGCTACAATTTTCATATGTGTGTATGAGGTGAATGCATCCACACATAGGCTATGCATACATAATTATGATACGCCATGTTGAGGAAAAAACCTGAATTTGTCCACATGCACTCTATGAAATTTAACAGGATTACAGGCCACTTTCTGGCTTTGTATAAGTCTCTATCAATTTTGGCATTCTTACCCAAAAGAACAACTCACAGGCCCATCTTACTATTCTTTCAATCACCAAGGGCCAAGCATGTTGACTTGCATGAGCAATACGGATGACTCGATTAACTGAGGAGCAAGGACCACGTGTGCACAGTATTTACCTTCAATATTCTTTTTTGCATAATAAAAGATGTCATTTTCTATGAAAAATAAAAAATGTATATTTCACAGTACATTAAGGAAGGACAGGTGACTGTCTGATTTTCTTTTAATCAATACTCTCTATGACTCTATTCATTCATCTTTTTCTATCTCGATCAGACTTCATATACATAAGTCGATCACACTTGCATCATAATGTACTCTGTTTGGATATCCCTGTACGTTTCCTCTGTCACTCACATACATCACCTTGTACCTCTCTCTCTCTCTCTCTCTCTCTCTCTCTCTCTCTCTCTCTCTCTCTCTCTCTCTCTCTCTCTCCAGTCACAATAAGGGCACTGCAGTTTTATCGACAATATGCTGCCCATGCCAAGCACACCAGCATTGTTGACCATCAGCTGAAAGGAACAAAGTAATTTCAAATTCCTTCCTTCACTCTCGTAACTCCCGCTTTCTGCCTGCCAACTTTTATTCAATTCTATTCTACGGTTAACTGGTCTAATATTTTTGGCTGTATCTTCTTTCTTACTCTTTTTTTTTTTACCTTTTGTCTGAGCGTTAAGTAATGCATTTTATTTTTACCTTGCTTTGAAAGATACATGAAATATTTTTTTCTAAATCCCAATCAAGTGCCAACGATGAAATGCTGAACATCTTGTAAAATATTCAAAAACACTTCTGGACAACTTACTACGCAGAATACTTCTTTTCACCGAGGAGTCGTGTAGAAAAGTCATATTTACGGTATGTAAATATCTCCTACACCTTATAGATACCAAATGAAAATACATATAGCCGACATGCATTACAGCAATAAAAATTATACACATGCTTCAACACTGCGTTAATATACTTCGATTGAATTGTGGAGAAAATATTTCTTATTGTGTATGAGTGACAACTTGCTGTTGGAAAAGCAGGATGCTATAAGCCCAGGGGCCCCAACAGGGAAAATAGCTCAGTGAGGAAAGTAAACAAGAAAAATAAAATATTTTCAGAACAGTAACATTAAAACAAATATATCCTACATAAACTATAAAAACTTTAACAAAACAAGAGGAAGAGAAATTAGATAGAATAGTGTGCCCGAGTGTACCCTCTAGCGAGAGATCTCTAACCCAAGACTGTGGAAGACCATGGTACAGAGGCTATGGCACTATCCAAGACTAGAGAACAATGATTTGATTTTGGAGTGTCCTTCTCCTAGAAGAGCTGCTTACCATAGCTAAAGTCTCTTCTACCCTTACCAAGAGGAAATTGGCCACTGAACAATTACAGTGCAGTAGTTAACTCATTGGGTGAAGAAGAATTGTTTGGTAATTTCAGTGTTGTCAGGTGTATGAGGACAGAGGAGAATCTGTATAGAATAGGCCTCCTTTACCTGGAGGACAAACTGCACAAAAAAGTGACTAAAGTAGGGATTATACATATGACAGAACCATAGTACTGGCAAACAAAAATAAACATATAATCACGTATATATCAATACTTATATCTAGCATAACACTATATAGTGCCAATGTACTTATGCATATTACATAAAATAA